>NC_047021.1:6266577-6566577 GCF_902652985.1 Pecten maximus
CAATTCTTTAGTTATTAATCTTACCGTGAAAATTTACCTAAACTCTATCCATATGATTTACATACCAAAGACTCTATACAAGATTATCCCATTTCTTTAAGACTCTTATCATATGTATTATTACATTACTAAGCCCTTAGATATTAAATAACTAAATAAAATTATTTTATTATATAGAAGGGACTCTAAAATTGGGATATTAATTAACCTAAGACTCTATAAAAAAATTTTTTAGCCATACATATGTATTTACATTCCTAAGACTCTAAAACATTGTGTTATTTTAACATTCCCCTAGGCACTTTATTTTTCATTACCTAAGATTTTAAAACATTATTTAAAAGACTCTATAACATTGTGTATTATTCATAACCTAAGACTCTATCATTATGTATTATTAAAAATTACCTAAGACTCGTAAACATTATGTATATTATCATTACCAAAGGGACTCTTATCTTTATGATTTACATACCTAAGGACTCTATAATATTATGTTTTAATACATACCTAGCCTCTATAACTTATGTGTATTACATACCCAAAGGGACTCTATATCATTATGATTATTATTTACCTAAGATCTATAACTTATGTATTATTACATTACCAAGACCTATATCATTGTATTATTACATTACCTAAGACTCATATCATTATGTATATTTACATACCAAAGGGGACTCTATACATTTGATTTTTAAAATTTTACCTAGCTCTATAACATTAGTATTATTACATTACCTAAAAATCTATAAAACATATGTATTATACTTACCTAAGACTCTAACATTGGTTTATTACTTTACCTAGACTCTTTTTAAAGTATCATTATTACCTAAGCTCTATACAATGTTTTCTTCCTGCTCTTTCCCCATAGTATATTCTTCCTAGCTCTTTCCATTTGTTTATTCCTTCCTACTCTATAACATTATGTATTATTACATTACCTAAGACTCTATATCATTATGTATTATTACATTACCTGACTCTATACATTATGTATTTACATTACCTAAGACTTATAACTTTTTGTATTATTACATTACCTAGACTCTATAAATTTTGTTTATTACATTACCTATGACTCTTAACATTATGTATTTTACATTACCTAGACTCTATAACTTATGTATTATACATTACCTGGGACTCTATAACATTATGTATTATTTCTTACTAGCTCTTACTTTTATGTTTTTATTACATTAACCTAGACTCTTACCTTATTATTTTAACTAAGACTCTATAACATTGTATTATACATTACCTAAGACTCTCTAACATTAGTATTATTACATAACCTAAGACTCTAAAACATTATGTATATTATATTACGTAATACTCTATAACATTCTGTAATTATAACATTACGTAAGACTCTATAACATTATGTATATTATTACCTAAACTCTCTAACATGTGTATTATTACAATATTACCTAAGACCTATAACATTATGGATATTACATTACTATGACTCTATAGACTGATTTATTATTACAATTTACCTAAGACTCTATAAAACATTAGTATTATTAATTACCTAAGACTCTATAAACAAATTATGTATTATTGACGTAAGACTCTATAACATTATGTATATTACATTACTATGACTCTATAACATTATTTATTATTACATTACCTAAGACTCTCTAACATTATGTATTATACATACCTAAGACTCTATACATTATGTATTATATTACGTAAGACTCTATAACATATGTATTATTCCATTACCTATGCTCTATCAACCATATTTTATTATTACCATTACCTAAGACTCTATACACATTAATGTAATTATTACATTACTAGACTCATAACATTATTAGTATCACATTACCCTAAGACTCTGTAAACATTGTGTATATTAACTTACCAGCCTCTATAACATTATGTGATTATTACATTACCTATGACCTCTAAAACATTATGTATTATCACATTCTACCTAGACCTATATAACTTATGATTATCACATTACTAAGAGACTCTATAAACATGGTGTATTATTACATTACCGAAGACTCTATAACACATTGTGTATTTTACATTACCACCTAGACTCTAATCGACATTAAGTATTATTCCATTAACCTATGACTCTATACTTAGTATTATCACTTAACCTAGACTCTATAACTAAAAATGTATTATCACATTACCTAGACTCTATAACATTGTGTATTATTACTTACCTAAGACGCATAAATTAGTATTATCACATTACCTAAGACTCTATAACATTATGTATTATCACATTAGCTTACCCTAGACTCTATAACTTATTTATTAGCACATACCTAAACTCTATAACTTATGTATTATTACATTACCTAAGCTCTATAACATTATGTATTCTTACATTACCAAGAACCTATCACATTATGTATTATAACTAACCTAAGACTCTATTAACATTGGTGTTTTTACATTACCCCTAAGACTCTATAAACATTATGTCTTATACATTATATACGTTAGACTCTAAATAACATTAGGGTATTATTACATTACCTAATACTCTATAACACTATGTATTATTACATTAACCTAAGACTCTATATCATTATGTATTATTCATTACCCTAAGACCTCATAAATCAGTATGTATTATCACATTACCTAAGACTCTATATCATTATGTAGTATTACATTACCTATGACTCTATAACATTATGTATTATAACATTACCTAAGACTCTATAACATTATGTATTATAATATTACCTAAGACTCAATAACATTGTGTATTATCACATTACATTACCTTAGATTGTATGTAGTAATCATAAGACAAGGGAACGGGTATTAAGATTAACACATGTATAGCAGACCTTTAATACGATTTAATACGATTTAATACGATAAATAATGGACGCAGGCTGTAAGCCTCTATGTCCATATCAATTGATATTACAATGTTTACAATGTGATATACATCTGGTGTGGCAAGAGTAATTTGTCCTTTTTCATATATATACACATAGTTATTGTTGTTCAAACTGTTTACCCTCCTCGGCATCTATACATGTTGTGGCAAATTGTTCCAAACATCTACTAACCCTGTCTGAAAAAGTTTTTTTCTTCTTACAGATTATGTTATGTCTAGTTCCAATCGTTTTTTGAATATTTTTGCGAGTGTCCCCTTGGTCCCTGCTGGTGGTGTCCATTTGGGAAATATTTGTTGTGACTTCGCTCGTCCTACTATTCCTTCACGATTTAAGACGTTGATTAGGTCACCTCTATTCCTTCGGTGTTCTCAGGTTGGCATTTTAGTCTGCTGCAAGCGGTTCCGGTAACGACAATTTTTAAACCGGGTATGAGTTTTTGTGGCCCTCCTCTGACGTTCTCTATCAAATGATTCCTCGTCTCCCCCCCCCCCCCCCCCCCCCCCCCCCCCCCACACACACACCACTGTTTGTTTCCCTTGCTGATCGCCCTGACTGTCCCCCCCCCCCCCCACACCACTGTTTGTTTTCCTTGCTGATCGCCCTGACTGCCCCCCCCCCCCCCCCCCCACACACACCACTGTTTGTTTCCCGTGCTGATCGCCCTGACTGTCCCCCCCCCCACTGTTTGTTTCCCTTGCTGATCGCCCTGACTGTCTCTCTCCCCCCCCCCCCCCCCCCCCACACACACACACACACACACACACACACACACACACCACTGTTTGTTTCCCGTGCTGATCGCCCTGGCTGTCTCCCCCCCCCCCCACACACACACACCACTGTTTGTTTCCCTTGCTGATCGCCCTGACTGTCCCCCCCCCCCCCCCCCCACTGTTTATTTCCCGTGCTGATCGCCCTGACTGTTTCCTGGCTCCCTTGGTAGGTACCTACCTTGACTCTTTCGTCTTTGTTGCTTTTCTTGCCGTTCCACTGGTAAATAACTAGTCCCAGATCCAGTATATGGACGTCGGTAGAATCCAGCTTCTTTTTATCCCTTGGAATCTGAGAACAATACGAATCGTACTAACCTATCTAAGTAATAGTTCAGGTGGGTCAGGGACAGTGACGTCACATCTATTGTGATTGTCAATTACCAAAGCTTTTGACATCACTATCAAGCCGAAAATGAAAGTTGTACGAAATATTGTCAGCCTTTCGACATCTTTTGACTTTTAGGAAGGCATTATCATAGGCCTTTCTGGACAATGCTGATGACTCCTCAGTCGTGGGAACTGAACGTTTTTACCTTCTAATTACCCTCTTACAGGGAGACACTTGGCCAAATCACACGATATATTGCACGTTTATTATATCTTAAAAACCTAATATATTTTATGTGTTGTTATTATGATGTCATATGATCGTCAAGACGTGGATATTTGAGAATATATTCATCAATCGCTCTACTTACCTCCTTTACCGTGACACCACGTCTGTCACCATGGAAGTGCAGAAGACGAGGTGAGTACTCCTCGGACTTTACCGTCCGGAAACCACTGTCGGCACCGCCCTTTAGGTACCTACAGTCGTACGAGACATATCACAATTCAAATCATATCTCTCTCACCTAGTACCAGAAAATTGCAGAATCTAATATCTTCCAGCAGAAAGTCGTTGTTTTATAGAGGTGTGACAATGTCATTGTTTTAAAGAGGTGTGACAATGTCATTGTTTTATAGAGGTGTGACAATGTCATTGTTTTATAGAGGTGTGACAATGTCATTTGTTTTATAGAGGCGTGGCAATGTCATTGTTTTATAGAGGTGTGACAATGCCATTGTTTTATAGAGGTGTGGCAATGTCATTGTTTTATAGAGGTGTGGCAATGTCATTGTTTTATAGAGGGGTGACAATGTCATTGTTTGATAGAGGCGTGTCAAAGTCATTGTTTTATTGAGGTGTGTCAATGTCATTGATTTATTGAGGTGTGACAGTGTCATTGTTTTATAGAGGTGTGACAATGTCATTTGTTTTATAGAGGTGTGGCAATGTCATTGTTTTATAGAGTTGTGACAATGTCATTGTTTTATAGAGGTGTGACAATGTCATTGTTTTATAGCGGCGTGCCAAAGTCATTGTTTTATTCAGGTGTGACAATGTCATTGTTTTATAGAGGCTTGACAATGTCATTGTTTTATTCAGGTGTGACAATGTCATTGTTTTATAGAGGCTTGACAATGTCATTGTTTTATTGAGGTGTGACAATGTCATTGTTTTATAGAGGCGTGGCAATGTCATTGTTTTATAGAGGTGTGGCAATGTCATTGTTTTATAGAGGCGTGGCAATGTCATTGTTTTATAGAGGTGTGACAATGTCATTGTTTTATAGAGGTGTGACAATGTCATTGGTTTATAGAGGTGTGACAATGTCATTGTTTTATAGAGGCGTGACAATACCATTGTTTTATAGAGGTGTGACAATGTCATTGTTTTATAGAGGTGTGACAATGTCATTGTTTTATAGAGGTGTGACAATGTCATTGTTTTATAGGGGAGTGACAATGTCGTTGTTTTATAGAGGTGTGACAATGTCATTGTTTTATAGAGGTGTGACAATGTCATTGTTTTATAGGGGAGTGACAATGTCGTTGTTTTATAGAGGTGTGACAATGTCATTGTTTTATAGAGGTGTGACAATGTCATTGTTTTATAGAGGTGTGACAATGTCATTGTTTTATTAAGGAGTGACAATGTCATTGTTTTATAGAGGTGTGACAATGTCATTGTTTTATAGAGGTGTGACAATGTCATTGTTTTATAGAGGTGTGACAATGTCATTGCTTTATAGGGGAGTGACAATGTCATTGTTTTATAGAGGTATGACAATGTCATTGTTTTATAGAGGTGTGACAATGTCATTGTTTTATAGAGGTGTGACAATGTCATTTCATAGAGGTGTGACAATGTCATTGCTTTATAGAGGTGTGACAATGTCATTGTTTTATAGAGGTGTGGCAAAGTCATTGTTTTATAGAGGTGTGACAATGTCATTGTTTTAAAGAGGTGTGACAATGTCATTGTTTTATAGAAGAGTGACAATGGTCAATGCATGTCAATAACTTATTCTTGCATAGTTTATATTAAATATTTTATGATCAAATACTTTGTATACATGTATATAATTAAAATGTATGAATGATATGTGTTTATATGTTTATGTTTGAGTTACCTCCCTTAAATGTTTGTTATACATGTAATTTTTCATTTCAAAGTAAATTTATACTTTAATATTGATACATTGTATTTATACGATCCACTTGCCACCTAAAAAGAGAATTTATAAAGGCTTGGCCTGTTATTCGATCCCTTTGACTTATACCATCGAACGTCAATAAAAGTTGAAGTGAATTTAACGGGTTCCAGAATAATACGTACGTGATGGCCACGAAGTACTTGAGGAACTGTTTAGACTCGTGTTCCTGGACCTCTCGGTGCTGGATGGGGCTGCCCCCAAGATAGGTTGCTAACTCGACTGTCTTGTAGGCTGCCGTGCCATATTCGTCCTGTAAACATATGCACTCTCGATTTCAATATAACATTACAATATATCGGAAATGGAGACCGATTCCCTGGGACAATTGTGTATTTGGTATTATGATCCCATGAACAGACGTCTTCAATAATTGCATCCACGTTTGTTTGATGTTAATCAAAAGTATCAAATAACGAACTGTATATATAAACACGAGATTCGTACACTGATCCATGTTTACTCCTGTATTTATTATGTATTGGGCGATTTCGACTTCCCGGTCTTCCATTTTGGATTTTTGCAGTTTTCGCCATTATCATCACTGGTGAGCTCTGTTTATTATCAGCTACGTAGATGTGATATATTATAAATTGTCAAAGTTACTAGTCAGTGTTGTGTCCTACCAGTGACAGTTAAACACCTGTTTTGAATTAGAAAAATTACGGTACATGAAACCAATGAGATAACAAAAACAGGCAGAGATGTTGATAGTATTGTGAAATGCTTGTGTAACAGAGCGCATGATTAATTAGATTTAAATCACTGCCTCCGCTTGGGATCGAACCCGGGACCTCTGGCTTACTAGTCTTCAGATATCTCTAGCCGAGAGATACATTTGCGGCTAGTATTTACCACCGTTACGTACTCTTACGCTCAACCGATCGAGCTAAAGAGAAGATATCTCTAGCCGAGCGGTATATTGCGGCTAGTATCTACCAGGGTTACATTTTCACAACTTCCGGTTCCGCTGACGTTTTGAGGTCTTTACCTGAGTGCTGTATTTCCCGATCCAGAAATGAATATCATGGTAGAGTGCGTCACTTCCGGATTTGTTGTAAGTCTGAACCAGAAAAATACAAAATAGGTTCTAGGTATAGTTACATAACTCAATATGCTAACGACAGAAATATATTTCAAGAACATTCTAATTGATATTTGACTCTTCCGTTAGCTTAAGTGATATTTCATTTTTGTTGTTTTCTTTCTTGATACATATTATTATGGTTGAAGACAAAATACCACGACAAACAAAAATTGATCTTTCTCCTATTCAGTTAGCATTCTAAATAACTTAATTAGCATAAACCACGAATTGTCGTATCGCCTGATCTGGTGAGCCACGAATTGTCGCGTGACCTGATCTGGTGAGCCACGAATTGTCGCATCACCTGATCTGGTGAACCACGAATTGTCGCATCACCCGATCTGGTGAACCACGAATTGTCGCGTGACCTGGTCTGGTGAACCACGAATTGTCGCGTCAACTGATCTGGTGAACCACGAATTGTCGCGTCACCTGATCTGGTGAACCACGAATTGTCGCGTCACATCTAGATCTGGTGAACCACGAATTGTCGCGTCACATCTAGATCTGGTGAACCACGAATTGTCGCGTCACCTGATCTGGTGAACCACGAATTGTCGCGTCACATCTAGATCTGGTGAACCACGAATTGTCGCGTCACATCTAGATCTGGTGAACCACGAATTGTCGCGTGACCTGATCTGGTGAACCACGAATTGTCGCGTGACCTGATCTGGTGAACCACGAATTGTCGCGTCACCTGATCTGGTGAACTACGAATTGTCGCGTCACATCTAGATCTGGTGAACCACGAATTGTCGCATCACCTGATCTGGTGAACCACGAATTGTCGCGTCACCTGATCTGATGAACCACGAATTGTCGCGTCACCTGATCTGGTGAACCACGAATTGTCGCGTCACCCGATCTGGTGAACCACGAATTGTCGCGTCACTTGATCTGGTGAACCACGAATTGTCGCGTCACCTGATCTGATGAACCACGAATTGTCGCGTCACCCGATCTGGTGAACCACGAATTGTCGCGTCACCCGATCTGGTGAACCACGAATTGTCGCGTCACTTGATCTGGTGAACCACGAATTGTCGCGTCACCTGATCTGGTGAACCACGAATTGTCGCGTCACCTGATCTGGTGAACCACGAATTGTCGCGTGACCTGGTCTGGTGAACCACGAATTGTCGCGTCAACTGATCTGGTGAACCACGAATTGTCGCGTGACCTGATCTGGTGAACCACGAATTGTCGCGTCACATGTAGATATGGTGAACCACGAATTGTCGCGTGACCTGATCTGGTGAACCACGAATTGTCGCGTCACATGTAGATATGGTGAACCACGAATTGTCGCGTCACCTGATCTGGTGAACCACGAATTGTCGCGTCACCCGATCTGTTGAACCACGAATTGTCGCGTGACCTGGTCTGGTGAACCACGAATTGTCGCGTCACCTGATCTGGTGAACCACGAATTGTCGCGTCACCTGATCTGGTGAACCACGAATTGTCGCGTCACCCGATCTGTTGAACCACGAATTGTCGCGTGACCTGGTCTGGTGAACCACGAATTGTCGCGTCACCCGATCTGGTGAACCACGAATTGTCGCGTCACCCGATCTGGTGAACCACGAATTGTCGCGTCACTTGATCTGGTGAACCACGAATTGTCGCGTCACCCGATCTGGTGAACCACGAATTGTCGCGTGACCTGATCTGGTGAACCAAGAATTGTCGCGTCACCTGATCTGGTGAACCAAGAATTGTCGCGTCACCTGATCTGGTGAACCACGAATTGTCGCGTCACCTGATCTGGTGAACCACGAATTGTCGCGTCACCTGATCTAGTGAACCACGAATTGTCGCGTGACCTGGTCTGGTGAACCAAGAATTGTCGCGTCACCTGATCTGGTGAACCAAGAATTGTCGCGTCACCTGATCTGGTGAACCAAGAATTGTCGCGTCACCTGATCTGGTGAACCAAGAATTGTCGCGTCACCTGATCTGGTGAACCACGAATTGTCGCGTCACCCGATCTGGTGAACCACGAATTGTCGCGTGACCTGATCTGGTGAACCAAGAATTGTCGCGTGACCTGATCTGGTGAACCACGAATTGTCGCGTCACCTGATCTGGTGAACCACGAATTGTCGCGTCACCTGATCTGGTGAACCAAGAATTGACCACTTATACCTCGAGACATTCGAACCTAGTTATAACCAGGCTTCACTCACGTTCAGCCGAAAGTTAACCACACTAATTCAGCGTTATACAATTGTATGACACCAGCTATTTTTCACAAGTGTGAAAACTTGATTTATAGGAGGGAACATTTCTATATAGTGATTTTGCTGAATACTTAATACTTATTAAAGTACCAGGAAACATATACGGACATGACCTAGCAACTTTTTTTTAAACTTCTGATATAAGGAAATACAATGATAATGATATTTGACGATATACATATCACTATCCCGACAAAAACATTGTCGTTTAATAATACACCGCGTTAAATGCTAACGTGTTAAATCTATCTCATAATAAGGTTGTAGCCGTCTGAAAGAGTCGAAGTCCGAGATTAATGTGTGTCCACCATAACACATATAGAGGCGGGAAAATGACGTGCACATGATTGATATGATAGTTTAACTTAGTTTTAACATAAGTCTGTATTTATTTCAATAGGCCTATTAACTGTAAGTAAAGTTACATACATCAAGGACAATATAGGAATCGCCATCGTAAAATTTCCCATAATCCTCTTCAGGCCAATCAGTCACTTGGAAATTCTGTCGATATAAAATACCATTTTACTTTAATGAGCTAACTTACCAAAGTGTTATACAGTAAATTATTTGTTTATAGAAAAACGTGTTATATTTTACAGGTAATATATAATACTGTGCAACTTGATGATTTATAATATACATGGTAAGATTTTAACCACAGCCCAAACGTATCACGGATTCATCATATTTCATTTTTTTCTCCTTCAACAATTCACGGCGAACATTTTTACCTATCTAGATATTTTACATTCTAAATGTATGGATGACAAGGCCCTAACTAACGTCCAGTACTTACTACAATCCGCCAAATTTTTCTCCCGACTTCCTGTCCTGCGTTCTGCCAGGCTGGTTCGTGTTCCGCTGATTCCTCTTTAATAGAAAGTGATAAACACATGGTAAAAAGTTATACGTAATACGTCATACAACAAACGTAATACGTCATACCACGAACGTAATACATTATACAATAAACGTAATACGTCATACAACAAACGTTATACGTCATACAACAAACGTAATACATCATACGATAAACGTAATACGTCATACATCCAGCGTAATACATCGTTCAACAAACGTAATACATCATACAACAAACGTTATACGTCACACAACAAACGTAATACGTCATACAACAAACGTAATACGTCATACAACAAACGTTATACGTCATACAACAAACGTAATACGTCATACAACAAACGTAATACATCATACAACAAACGTTATACGTCACACAACAAACGTAATACGTCATACAACAAACGTAATACGTCATACAACAAACGTTATACGTCACACAACAAACGTAATACGTCATACAACAAACGTAATACGTCATACAACAAACGTTATACGTCATACAACAAACGTAATACTTCATACAACAAACGTAATACTTCATACAACAAACGTAATAGTCATACAACAAACGTAATACCTCATACAACAAACGTAATACACCAAACCACAAACGTAATACATCATACGACAAACGTTATACATCATACGACAAACGTTATACGTCATACAACAAACGTAATACACCAAACCACAAACGTAATACATCATACGACAAACGGTATACGTCATACAACAAACGTAATACACCAAACCACAAACGTAATACATCATACGACAAACGTCATACGTCATACAACAAACGTTATACGTCATACGACAAACGTCATACGTCATACAAAAAGCGTAATACTTCATACAACAAACGTAATACGTCATACAACAAACGTATTACTTCATACAACAAACGTAATACACCAAACCACAAACGTAATACATCATACGACAAACGTAATACGTCATACAACAAACGTTATACGTCATACGACAAACATCATACGTCATACAAAAAGCGTAATACCTCATACAACAAACGGTATACGTCATACAACAAACGTAATACACCAAACCACAAACGTAATACTTCATACAACAAACGTAATACATCCTACAACAAACGTAATACGTCATACAACAAACGTACTACCTCATACAACAAACGTAATACGTCATACGACAAACGTAATACGTCAAACAACAAACGTAATACGTCATACAACAAACGTAATACGTCATACGACAAACGTCATACGTCATACAAAAAACGTAATACCTCATACAACAAACGTAATACATCATACAACAAACGTAATACTTCATACAACAAACGTAGTACATCCTACAACAAACGTAATACGTCATACAACAAACGTACTACCTCATACAACAAACGTAATACGTCATACGACAAACGTAATACGTCATACAACAAACGTAATACGTCATACAACAAACGTACTACCTCATACAACAAACGTAATACGTTATACGACAAACGTAATACGTCATACAACAAACGTTATACGTCATACAACAAACGTAATACTTCATACAACAAACGTAATACATCATACGACAAACGTAATACGTCATACAACAATCGTAATACGTCATACAACAAACGTAATACGTCATACAACAAACGTACTACCTCATACAACAAACGTAATACGTTATACGACAAACGTAATACGTCATACAACAAACGTTATACGTCATACAACAAACGTAATACTTCATACAACAAACGTAATACATCATACGACAAACGTAATACGTCATACAACAATCGTAATACGTCATACAACAAACGTAATACGTCATACAACAAACGTAATACGTCATACGACAAACGTCATACGTCATACAACAAACGTTATACGTCATACAACAAACGTAATACGTCATACAACAAACGTAATACTTCATACAACAAACGTAATACACCAAACCACAAACGTAATACATCATACGACAAACGTAATACGTCATACAACAAACGTTATACGTCATACGACAAACGTCATACGTCATACAAAAAGCGTAATACCTCATACAACAAACGGTATACGTCATACAACAAACGTAATACTTCATACAACAAACGTAATACGTCATACAACAAACGTAATACACCAAACCACAAACGTAATACATCATACGACAAACGTAATACGTCATACAACAAACGTAATACTTCATACAACAAACGTAATACGTCATACAACAAACGTAATACTTCATACAACAAACGTAATACTTCATACAACAAACGTAATACGTCATACAACAAACGTAATACCTCATACAACAAACGTAATACACCAAACCACAAACGTAATACATCATACGACAAACGTTATACATCATACGACAAACGTTATACGTCATACAACAAACGTAATACACCAAACCACAAACGTAATACATCATACGACAAACGGTATACGTGATACAACAAACGTAATACACCAAACCACAAACGTAATACATCATACGACAAACGTCATACGTCATACAACAAACGTTATACGTCATACGACAAACGTCATACGTCATACAAAAAGCGTAATACCTCATACAACAAACGTAATACGTCATACAACAAACGTAATACTTCATACAACAAACGTAATACACCAAACCACAAACGTAATACATCATACGACAAACGTAATACGTCATACAACAAACGTTATACGTCATACGACAAACGTCATACGTCATACAAAAAGCGTAATACCTCATACAACAAACGGTATACGTCATACAACAAACGTAATACACCAAACCACAAACGTAATACTTCATACAACAAACGTAATACATCCTACAACAAACGTAATACGTCATACAACAAACGTACTACCTCATACAACAAACGTAATACGTCATACGACAAACGTAATACGTCATACAACAAACGTAATACGTCATACAACAAACGCAATACGTCATACGACAAACGTCATACGTCATACAAAAAACGTAATACCTTATACAACAAACGTAATACATCATACAACAAACGTAATACTTCATACAACAAACGTAATACATCCTACAACAAACGTAATACGTCATACAACAAACGTACTACCTCATACAACAAACGTAATACGTCATACGACAAACGTAATACGTCATACAACAAACGTAATACGTCATACAACAAACGTACTACCTCATACAACAAACGTAATACGTCATACGACAAACGTAATACGTCATACAACAAACGTTATACGTCATACAACAAACGTAATACTTCATACAACAAACGTAATACATCATACGACAAACGTAATACGTCATACAACAAACGTAATACGTCATACAACAAACGTAATACGTCATACAACAAACGTAATACGTCATACGACAAACGTCATACGTCATACAACAAACGTTATACGTCATACAACAAACGTAATACGTCATACAACAAACGTAATACTTCATACAACAAACGTAATACACCAAACCACAAACGTAATACATCATACGACAAACGTAATACGTCATACAACAAACATTATACGTCATACGACAAACGTCATACGTCATACAAAAAGCGTAATGCCTCATACAACAAACGGTATACGTCATACAACAAACGTAATACTTCATACAACAAACGTAATACATCATACGACAAACGTAATACGTCATACATCCAGCGTAATACATCATACAACAAACGTAATACGTCATACAACAAACGTAATACGTCATACGACAAACGTCATACGTCATACAAAAAACGTAATACCTCATACAACAAACGTTATACATCATACAACAAACGTAATACATCCTACAACAAACGTAATACATACTACAACAAACGTAATACATACTACAACAAACGTAATACATCATACAACAAACGTAATACATCAAACAAAAGCATAACAAACTTAACACAACCGTAATTCATCATGCGTCCAACATAATACATCATGCATCAAACGTAATATTTTCCACGGTCAGACTGTGTAATAACATGCCCTGGTGAAGTTGGTCAGGCTGTGTAATAACATGCCCTGGTGAAGTTGTTGGACTGTGTAATTACATGCCCTGGTGAAGTTGGTCAGACTGTGTAGTAACGTTCCCTGTTAGTTTGTGCGTTTACATAATCAAATGTATGTTTTATACAGTGAAACTGTACAATTAAACAACATTTAATTATGAAGTTCATTACATGTTACGCTAACATATCGCACACTGTTTTAGGCTATATTCCAAATAACATTAATTTCCAGTTTTCCAAAATGATATGAGATGATACTAGATAAGATGATGTTAGATTATATGATACTAGATAAGATGATGTTAGATTATATGATACTAGATAAGATGATGTTAGATTATATGATACTAGATGAGATGATACTAGATGAGATGATACTAGATGAGATAATACTAGATGAGATGATACTTGATGAGATGATACTAGATAAGATGATGTTAGATTATATGATACTAGATGAGATGATACTAGATGAGATGATACTAGATGAGATGATACTAGATGAGATGATACTAGATGAGATGATATTAGATGAGATGATACTAGATAAGATGATGTTAGATTATATGATACTAGATAAGATGATGTTAGATTATATGATACTAGATGAGATGATACTAGATGAGATGATACTAGATGAGATGATACTAGATGAGATGATATTAGATGAGATGATATTAGATGAGATAATACTAGATGAGATGATACTAGATGAGCTGATACTAGATGAGATGATACTAGATGAGATGATACTAGGCCGCAGGCCAATTTGACAGACCGAGGCCTAATAACAGGGCCAATATGGAATTGGCTGATTAATGACTCTTTTATTAATTAACTACTTGCATATTGGTAAAAATATGAAAAAAAACGCATATTTTTGCCAAATAACATTTAATGACAACAATACATGTAATAATCAGTTCAACAAATTGAATGACAACAATTAATTCAATAAAAACATTCTAACAAGAATCATTATAATGAGTCAGTTCAATTAATTTAATTTATTCTTGAGAGCTGGATAGAGATCTAGACTGATGGGAATATTTCATTTGTTTCTGTGGCGGCATAAAAGTGATGGTAATGTTACCTCCTGATATGTTTGCACCAGATAAGAGAGAGAAAAGGGCAGATAACCCTGTTTAGAATTTGATGCTGTACTACTTGATGCTATCGAAAAATTGAGCCAATACTAGAAAACTGGGCCAATATGATATTGGCTCAGTTTTGCCCATATTGGCCAAGTTTTCCAGTGATATTGATTGGGCCGTTTTTTCATATTTTTACCAATATGCAAGAAGTTAATTAATAATAGATATGATACTAGATGATATGATACTAGATGAGTTGATACTAGATGAGATGAGCTGATACTAGATGATATTATACTAGATGATATACTAGATGATATAATACTAGATGATATGATACTCGATGAGATGATACTAGATGATATTATACTAGATGAGATCATACTACACAGGCAATATTTCTTCACGTGAATTTCACATGAATATTTTTCACGTGAATTTCACTTTTTTGCCCTTTTCACGTGAAAAAATTCACGTGAATTTCACGTGAAGGAATATTGCCTGTGTAGATGAGATGACACTAGATGATATTATACTAGATGATATGATACTAGATGAGATTATACTAGATGAGATGATACTAGATGATATTATACTAGATGATATTATACTAGATGATATGATACTAGATGATATTATACTAGATGAGATGAGCTGATACTAGATGATATTATACTAGATGAGATGATACTAGATGATATTATACTAGATGAGTTGATACTAGAGGCCGTATCAAAGATATTGCATTTTTTTTTATTTTGACAAAAACGTACGTACTTTTGACTTCGTGTTCAAGTTTGGAGCCAAACAGGGCCAGATTGGAATCCTTCCAGTCGTATTTCTTTTGTTTACGTAAAGCTGGTTTCGCTGAAACATGGTAAAGTATCAAGTTAGAGTTAAATTATCGAGTTATCTCACCGACATGCGTTTATATATTACTGACATTCGTCTATATATAACTGACATACGTCTATATATTACTGACATACGTCTATATATTACTGACATACGTCTATATATTACTGACAGACATACGTCTATATATTACTGACGTACGTCTATATATTACTGACATACGTCTATATATTACTGACATACGTCTATATATTACTGACATACGTCTATATATTACTGACATACGTCTATATATTACTGACATACGTCTCTATATTACTGACGTACGTCTATATATTACTGACATACGTCTATATATTACTGACATACGTCTATATATTACTGACATACGTCTATATATTACTGACATACGTCTATATATTACTGACAGACATACGTCTATATATTACTGACGTACGTCTATATATTACTGACATACGTCTATATATTACTAACATAGTCTATATATTACTGACATACGTCTACATATTACTTACATACGTCTCTATATTACTGACATACGTCTATATATTACTGACATACGTCTATATATTACTGACATACGTCTATATATTACTGACGTACGTCTATATATTACTGACATACGTCTATATATTACTAACATAGTCTATATATTACTGAACTACGTCTAAATATTACTGACATACGCCTATATATTATTGACATGCAGACATAAAATCTTATTCACAAAAGTAAAATGATAAGTAAGAAAAGTATATTACAGTTATAATCATGATATAAAAATGATTACGTGTTTTTACAATTAAGCAGCTAACATAAATGGCAAAAAAGAATAAAGACAATAAAAAAAAGATATAGATACCTTCCATGGTGGAAACAGTTGTTAGTCTTGTATGGACTTCAGTTCAGTGTTAAAAGAAATGTTTTGTTTCCTCCGGAATGCCACGGAAACAGCACTTCCTGTGAAAGTCGCTTTGCGATTCCGGACTGATACATGTCTAGAGAGTCGGAGTCTAACTATTATAGACAAAGGAATCAACAAAGCGACACCACTGAGTACCACTACATCCTAAAGTGTGAGCAGTGGTAACGACACCACTCACTACCACTACATCCTATAGTGTGAATAGTGGTAACGACAACACTCAGTATCACTACATCCTAAAGTGTGAATAGTGGTAACGACACCACTCAGTACCACTACATCCTAAAGTGTGAATAGTGGTAACGACAACACTCAGTATCACTACATCCTAAAGTGTGAATAGTGGTAACGACACCACTCAGTACCACTACATCCTAAAGTGTGAACAGTGGTAACGACACCACTCAGTATCACTAAGTCCTAAAGTGTGAACAGTGGTACTGATAACGACACCACTCAGTACCACTACATCCTAAAGTGAGAATAGTGGTACTGATAACGACACCACTCAGTACCACTAAGTCCTAAAGTGAGAACAGTGGTACTGATAACGACACCACTCAGTACTACTACATCCTAAAGTGTGAACAGTGGTACTGATAACGACACCAATCAGAACCACTAAGTCCTAAAGTGTGAACAGTGGTACTGATAACGACACCACTCAGTACCACTACGTCCTAAAGTGTCAACAGTGGTACTGATAACGACACCACTCAGTACCACAAAGTCCTAAAGTGAGAACAATGGTACTGATAGCGACATCACTCAGTACCACTAAGTCCTAAAGTGTAAACAGTGGTACTGATAACGACACCACTCAGTACCACTAAGTCCTATAGTGTGAACAGTGGTACTGATAACGACACCACTCAGTACCACTACACCCTAAAGTATGAACAGTGGTGCTGATAACGACACCACTCAGTACCACTACGTCCTAAAGTGTGAACAGTGGTACTGATAACGACACCATTCAGTACCACTACGTCCTATAGTGTGAACAGTGGTACTGCTAACGACACCACTCAGTACCACTACGTCCTATAGTGTGAACAGTGGTACTGATAACGACACCACTCAGTACCACTACGTCCTATAGTGTGAACAGTGGTACTGATAACGACACCACTCAGTACCACTACGTCCTAAAGTGTGAACAGTGGTACTGATAACGACACCACTCAGTACCACTACATCCTATAGTGTGAACAGTGGTACTGATAACGACACCACTCAGTACCACTACATCCTATAGTGTGAACAGTGGTACTGATAACGACACCACTCAGTACCACTACGTCCTATAGTGTGAACAGTGGTACTGATAACGACACCACTCAGTACCACTACGTCCTATAGTGTGAACAGTGGTACTGATAACGACACCACTCAGTACCACTACGTCCTATAGTGTGAACAGTGGTACTGATAACGACACCACTCAGTACCACTACGTCCTATAGTGTGAACAGTGGTACTGCTAACGACACCACTCAGTACCACTACGTCCTATAGTGTGAACAGTGGTACTGATAACGACACCACTCAGTACCACTACGTCCTATAGTGTGAACAGTGGTACTGATAACGACACCACTCAGTACCACTACGTCCTAAAGTGTGAACAGTGGTACTGATAACGACACCACTCAGTACCACTACGTCCTAAAGTGTGAACAGTGGTACTGATAACGACACCACTCAGTACCACTACATCCTAAAGTGTGAACAGTGGTACTGATAACGACACCACTCAGTACCACTACGTCCTAAAGTGTGAACAGTGGTACTGATAACGACACCACTCAGTACCACTACGTCCTAAAGTGTGAACAGTGGTACTGATAACGACACCACTCAGTACCACTACGTCCTAAGTGTGAACAGTGGTACTGATAACGACACCACTCAGTACCACTACATCCTATAGTGTGAACAGTGGTACTGATAACGACACCACTCAGTACCACTACATCCTAAAGTGTGAACAGTGGTACTGATAACGACACCACTCAGTACCACTACATCCTAAAGTGTGAACAGTGGTACTGATAACGACACCACTCAGTACCACTACATCCTAAAGTGTGAACAGTGGTACTGATAACGACACCACTCAGTACCACTACATCCTATAGTGTGAACAGTGGTACTGATAACGACACCACTCAGTACCACTAAGTCCTATAGTGTGAACAGTGGTACTGATAACGACACCACTCAGTACCACTACATCCTAAAGTGTGAACAGTGGTACTGATAACGACACCACTCAGTACCACTACATCCTATAGTGTGAACAGTGGTACTGATAACGACACCACTCAGTACCACTACATCCTAAAGTGTGAACAGTGGTACTGATAACGACACCACTCAGTACCACAAAGTCCTAAAGTGTGAACAGTGGTACTGATAACGACACCACTCAGTACCACTACGTCCTATAGTGTGAACAGTGGTACTGATAACGACACCACTCAGTACCACTAAGTCCTAAAGTGTGAACAGTGGTACTGATAACGACACCACTCAGTACCACTACGTCCTATAGTGTGAACAGTGGTACTGATAACGACACCACTCAGTACCACTACATCCTATAGTGTGAACAGTGGTACTGATAACGACACCACTCAGTACCACTACGTCCTATAGTGTGAACAGTGGTACTGATAACGACACCACTCAGTACCACTAAGTCCTATAGTGTGAACAGTGGTACTGATAACGACACCACTCAGTACCACTAAGTCATATAGTGTCAACAGTGGTACTGTTAATGACACCACTCAGTACCACTAAGTCCTAAAACTGTGAACAGTGGTATTGACATAGACACCACTCGGTACCACTAAGTCCTAAAGTGTGAACAGTGGTACTGATATAGACAACACTCAGTACCACTACGTCCTGAAGTGTGAACAGTGGTACTGATAACGACACCACTCAGTACCACTACATCCTATACAAAACATATAAATTATATGTAAATAATAATTAATTCGGTAAATCAATGTTATGTCACTGTTACCAATGTTATGTCACTGTTATCAATGTTATGTCACTGTTACCAATGTTATATCACTGTTACCAATGTTATGTCACTGTTACCAATGTTATGTCACTGTTATCAATGTTATGTCACTGTTACCAATGTTATGTCACTGTTACCAATGTTATGTCCCTGTTATCAATGTTATGTCACTGTTACCAATGTTATGTCACTGTTACCAATGTTATGTCACTGTTACCAATGTTATGTCACTGTTACCAATGTTATGTCACTGTTATCAATGTTATGTCACTGTTACCAATGTTATGTCACTGTTACCAATGATATGTCACTGTTACCAATGTTATGTCACTGTTATCAATGTTATATCACTGTTACCAATGTTATGTCATTGTTACCAATATTATGTCACTGTTATCAATAGTATGCCACTGTTATCAATGTTATGTCACTGTTACCAATGTTATGTCCTTGTTATCAATGTTATATCATTGTTACCAATGTTATGTCACTGTTATCAATGTTATGTCCTTGTTACCAATGTTATGTTACTGTTATCAATGTTATGTCCTTGTTATCAATGTTATGTCACTGTTATCAATGTTATATCACTGTTATCAATGTTATATCACTGTTACCAATGTTATGTCACTGTTACCAATGTTATATCACTGTTATCAATGTTATGTCACTGTTACCAATGTTATTTCACTGTTATCAATGTTATGTCACTGTTACCAATGTTATATCACTGTTACCAATGTTATGTCACTGTTACCAATGTTATGTCACTGTTACCAATGTTATATCACTGTTACCAATGTTATATCACTGTTATCAATGTTATGTCACTGTAACCAATGTTATGTCACTGTTATCAATGTTATATCATTGTTACCAATGTTATATCACTGTTATCAATGTTATATCACTGTTACCAATGTTATGTCACTGTTACCAATGTTATGTCACTGTTACCAATGTTATATCACTGTTACCAATGTTATGTCACTGTTACCAATGTTATATCACTGTTATCAATGTTATGTCACTGTTACCAATGTTATGTCACTGTTATCAATGTTATGTCACTGTAACCAATGTTATGTCACTGTCATCAATGTTATGTCACTGTCATCAATGTTATGTCACTGTTACCAATGTTATGTCACTGTTACCAACGTTATGTCACTGTCACCAATGTTATGTCACTGTTATCAATGTTATGTTACTGTTACCAATTTTATGTCACTGTTATCAATGTTATGTCACTGTTACCAATGTTATGTCCTTGTTATCAATGTTATGTCACTGTCACCAATGTTATGTCACTGTTATCAATGTTATGTTACTGTTACCAATGTTATGTCACTGTTACCAATGTAATGTCACCGGTATCAATGTTATGTCACTGTTATCAATGTTATGTCACTGTTACCAATGTTATGTCACTGTTACCAATGTTTGGTTTGGTTTATTTTGTTTAACGTCCTATTAACAGCTAAGGTCATTTAAGGACGGCCTCCCGTGCGTGCGACATGCATGCGTGTGTTGAGTGCGTATGTGTGTTTTGGGAGGCTGCGGTATATTCGTGTTAAGTCTCCTTGTGATAGGCCGGAACTTTTGCCGATTTATAGTGCTACCTCACTGAAGCATACTGCCGAAGACACCCAGCAGCACACCCCACCCGGTCACATTATACTGACAACGGGCGAACCAGTCGTCCCACTCCTAATATGCTGAGCGCTAAGCAGGAGCAGCAACTACCATTTTTAAAGACTTTGGTATGTCTGGGCTAGGGGACAGAACCCAAAGCCTTCCTCACAGCGGCGAACGCTCAACTAAAGGCCAAATGTGAGGCATTGTCAAGGGAGACATTAGGAAGAAGAAAGTTATTCAGAAAGAAGAGAAAATATAAGATCCCAAATTTAGTCGCCTCTTACGATCATGCAATGGGGGCAGCAGGTACAATTCTTACGCCCTACCTGCAGGGCAGGTTACCAATGTAATGTCACCGGTATCAATGTTATGTCACAGAAAGGTGTTGTATTTCGGATACAGAAATATAAAAACAGTTGTCCTAGAGTTATATAATACGTTCTGAAGATGGTTCTCCACTCTCTTATATGATAAGTAAAACTCGACGTTTAAAATGCCCGACGTATTATATAAATGACATCATATGAGTTGTCTTTCTTGGAACATCAATCCAAATACACACACTGTAAAAACAATTACTTCCTTTTATTGATCAAAATTGACCCACATACACTAAACTGTTATCGGTCGTGTTTAGATCACATTCTAAATATAGGAAACATTCCGTTGATATAACTATCCAAACATGGATGGTCTAGCCAGCTTGTCCTGATTTTTACCTGGCCGAGTGAAGGTGTAAACATAACCTATTGATTTACAATGGACACCAGGTACCGGTGTTGGATGGGGGATCTGCCTCCTCCCCTAACTCAAATACCGCTTTCCTGTCTGGCCATCCCAGGTAAGTAATGACCTCTCCCCTCACACCTGTTAGGATACTTCAGGTAGGTACTGGCCCCTATTCTCACACCTGTCAGGATACCTCAGGTAGGTACTGGCCCCTATTCTTACACTTGTCAGGACATGTTATTACTGATACTGATCCCTTCTCGCACACCTGTCTGGTTATCCTAGGTAAGAACTGACTACTCCTTTCACACCTGTCTTGAAATCTTATGCAAGTACTTAATCCCTCCTCTCACACCTGTCAGGATATCCCAGGTAGGTACTGACCCCTCCTCTCACACCTGTCACGATATCCCATGTAGGTACTGACCCCTCCTCTCACACCTGTCACGATATCCCAGGTAGGTACTGACCCCTCCTCTCACACCTGTCACGATATCCCATGTAGGTACTGACCCCTCCTCTCACACCTGTCACGATATCCCAGGTAGGTACTGACCCCTCCTCTCACACCTGCCTTGATTTCCCAGGTAGGTACTGACCCCTCCTCTCACACATGCCTTTGTAGCCAAGGTAAGAATTGACCTCTCCTATCAAACATCCATTGATATCCCAGGTAAGAATTGACCCCTACTTTCACACCTGCCTTTGTTTTCCCATGTAAGTACTGGCCCTCTTCTTACATCTGTCCGGACATGTTAGTACTGATATCGATCCCTCCTCTCACACCTGCCTGGTTATCCTAGGTAAGTATTGCGCCCACCTGTCACACCTGCCATAATATCTCAAGTAGGTACTGACCCCTCCCCTCACATCTGCCTTGATATCTCAAGTAGATACTGACCGCTCCTCTCACAATTGCCTTGATATCTCAGGTAGGTTCTGCCCCCCTTCTCTCACACCTGCCTTGATATCCCAAGTAGGTACATGTACAATGAGTATCTACCAGTTTTGAAGAAGACCATAGCAGAATTTACCATTTTATTAACATTAAGCAAGTCTTTGAGAAAAAGGAGATGTTTTTTTTTCAATTTGCTGTGATAAAGCTTGTCCCCATACTTCAAATCCGTAATTCAAAACACATACAACTTAAGTGTCAAATAAAGACATTTTTGTCTCAATATTAAGAGTGAAATCTTTCATTTTTCTTTTTAAATGATAATATGATTTTCTTCCTTGGCAAGCCAAAGTATCTAATGCTGCAGTGAATCTGCCATTAAAGTTAAAAATCAGGCCAAGGTAACAAAACTTATCGACAATTTCTATTGAGTCAACTTTCAGAGAGTAGCATTCTTTTCCTTTTCCTAAAAACAACAATTTTTGTTTTATCTGTGTTTATTTTTAAGTTCCATTTAAGAGTATAGGTCTGTAAACTGTCAAGCATATTTTGGAGGTCGGTAACGTCCTCTGAAAACAAGACTGTATCATCTGCATCTCTTACCTGTCGTCGAGGTCTTCTGTAGGCATTCACCTCTCTGACCCATCACAAGTTGTGTTTCCGGTTCCGGTTCGTTTTGGTAGCAGTCTAAGCAGAAATCAATGTTCATGTTTTCCCATAATTTGTTAGTGCTGATTTGAACTGGTTATATTAATGGCTGCACCACTTTCTCAGATAAACTGTTCCAATGGTTCACTATTCTTTGTGAACATGACAGTTTTCTTATATTTATTCTACAGTGTTCTTTGGTAAGTTGTTTTGAATGACCCCTGGTTGTGTCTTCCTCTAGCTTTTCAAAACAGTTTATCTTTGTCATATATATCCAGATCAGTGAGAATTCTGTAGACCTCGATCGTATCCATTCTGTGTATGTCTGTATTGAAGTGATGGAAATCCAAGGTGGGCAAGCCTTTCTTGATAGCTGTTATTCCTAATTGGGTCTTTTTTTTTTTTTTATTAATGACCGACTATACTGGTGAGGCATATTCCGAATGTGGTCGTACCAGTGATTTATACAAGTTTTGGACTGTTGTTTTAGTCATGTGCCGGAAAGTTCTCTTGATGTCTCCTAACATTCTGTTTGCTTTTTTGATTGACATTTGGATGTGCGCCGAGATTATTATCCACCATGGCGCCCAGATCTTTCTCTTCAGTAATTTCATCGATTTGTTTGGTGATTCCTGATGACTCCATAGTGAAGGTATTGCTCACTGACGGACCTAGGTGCATATATTTGCATTTTGAAGGGTTGAACAGAAGTTACCAATTGTTTGACCATTGAATCAAGATGTATCACGTTGGAACACTTCCTCGTATCCTGCTAATTTTCTTAATAGCCTTTCATGGGGGACTGAATCAAAAGCTTTTTAAAAAGTCAAGGTACAACACATCACCATTGTTTTTCTTACCCAACTCCTCTGTCCAGGTATTGGTGACATTGATAAGTTGAGTTACACATGAATAACTCTCCTAAAACCGTGTTGGTGTTTGGTAAAGAGGTTGTTTGATTCCATATGTTCCATGATGTTATCACTCAAACATTTTCTCCGTAATTTAGCAGGTAATTGATGTTAGGCTAATAGAGCGGTATTTTTGTGCAAGATCCCTTTTTTATGAAAGAAGTTGACATTAGCTACTTTCCATAATTTTGGAACTTTTTGTTTGTCAAGTGATTTCTGAAAGTGAGTGGTTTGGTGCAGAATTCCTTGTTTTCTTTTAGTAATTTCGGGTGGAGGTTATCTGGATCTTGTGCCTTACTTGTTTTCGAATGGTCTAATTAGTCTAGTAGTTTCTCTTTTTTCTTCTTTATTTGAGATTCTGTCAGGTTTTCGTGTCTACGAGTGAAATTTGGAATGTTACTATAAGATCCTCGGTCGTGAAAACACTTTGTTAAATTCTTCTAATTTCTCTTGGTCGTCTGTGAGTATGGTTTCAGTTTCGTTTTCAAGGCTCTCTATATTGTCTTTGATTTTTGTTTTGGACTTTACATATCTCCAGAAAGATCTTGGGTCTGTTTTGATGTTTTCTTCCAGCTGAGTTTCATATTCGGCCTTGGTCTCCTTACTTCATTGAATTTGTTGTTGTTGTATATCATATTGTCTCCCGTTGTGGTCACTTCAACAGTGAGTATATTTTTTCCATCGCGTTATTTCCTCTTTATAGCTATACGGGCACTGTCATTTATCCATGGTGTTGTAAAGTTTTTGTTGGATACGTTACACACTGGTATATTTTCTTTGATTTTTTTTTGCTTGAGTATAGCGATTCCAAACTTCGTCAACAGATTCATTTTCATTTGTTGACCATGGTAGCCTTTTTTTATGTTGACTGATGTTGTCATAGTTGCCTTTACCAAAGTTTAGTTTCGGGGCTGTCTCGGCTTGATGACAGTACAGTTGTATTAGGAATGTTATAATCACATGATCACTAGTTCTAGTGGTGCATTTACCTCAAGCTTGTTGATTATGTTGATTTCGTTTGTTAACAGTAGATCCAGAGTTGATGGTGTATCCTGTTCTCTCATCCTTGTAGGCTCGGTGATGTGTTGTCGTAAGAAATTGACCCGTACCACTTCTAAGAATTTTGATTCTAGGTGATCTTCACTAACGGTTGTTGTTTATTCTTTCCAATTAATTTATTTAAAGTTGAAATTACCAATACTTATAATATGAGAGTAGCTGTAATTTTTGTAGGTTGATAGATAGAACCTTTTTCTACGTCAGAGATTGCGGTGTTTGGTGAATTGGTGTTTCTATAGATACACTGAAATAGTAGACACAGTTTTTGAGTTTGATTTCCACCGAGATATATTCTATGTTTTCAACAGTATAAGGTTTTACTTCTGATGCACTAAGGGTATCACTGATATAGATGTAGATGCCTCGTCCTTTATAGCCCTCTATTTCTTTGCTGTATAACTTGTAGTTGGGAATGTTATATTCTGATAGTTGTGGGTTGCAGTTCGTTCTATTTTTTGGCAACATTTCGGTGATGGCGATTATATCGTAGTTTTCTCTCCCTGTCATAGCGTCAAGATCAACTTTGTTGTTTTATAGGCTATCTGTGTTGGTATAAAAAACTTTTATTTTGTTGTTTATGTTACGCGTTTGGTTAAAACTATCCATATCTACAGAGTTAAAACATTTAAAAACTTTTTCAATATACTGGATCGGAGGTGTTTGCTTGAACGGCATTTACTTGTAACAGCTCGGATTGAGAAGCAGGGCGCTCTCTATTTCTCAGCTACTGGGGGTATAAGCAGTTCTGTCCATGATTGTTGTTTTATCAAAGTCGTCATTGTATATCCTTGTTGGTTCATCCTCGTCGCTACCTGATAGGTTTGATGTCATATATGTTGTTTTTTTCCACCACTGGTCTGTGTGGTTTCTCATTTGTTGTCCTTATCTCTTGTCTTCTTTTGTTTGTCTCCCTTTGTTTGGGTTTATTGTCCTTTACAATTTTTACCCATCTTAATTGTCTTGGTGACTGTTAAGGAATGTTGCATTGTCTAGGATCATTTTCCTTTGGCTCTTGCTATCAAGGGTGATTTTTGGGGGTCTCATTTTGTGTACCGCAGGATTTCCTAGTCTGATTGCATTGTTACTACAACATCCTTTATTCCAATGGAGTCGCTCAGTACTTTGAATATTGTAGTATCTTCTTGTTTCCTTTCCTTACTTGATGTTATTGATGGTTCAAGTTAGTTGGAAGAGTATCAAATATAATGCCCAGCTTTTCTGGTCCTCTCTCTCTCTCTCTCTCTCTCTCTCTCTCTCTCTCTCTCTCTCTCTCTCTCTCTCTCTCTCTCTCTCTCTCTCTCTCTCTCTGACTTCTGCTCTGACTTCTGCTCTGATTTCCTCGACTAAGTTGTCTTTGCTATTTTTGGTGACCTCTTCTAGGATATGTTCTTTCATCCCTTGAACTTTCCTTTTTACTTAACTTCGCTCTCCAGAACACGTGACCATTATATCCTTCACGCTTGCGTTGCTTGGCGACGCTGATCCTTCATTGGGTCCCACTAGAGGCATTGCAAAAATGGAAATAATCTAGGTTCTTGTCTATGGAGGGATTCGATCGTCACACCCCTTCTTCAGAACTTGCTACCCTCCCAAAGTTCAGCACATTAAAGGCCAAACGTGTATAGGAACGCTACTAAATAGCCCCATTTTTACCGGAGACCGGAACAATGGCGTCCGTTGCCTTTTGACGTCACAATTGCGTTCATAAGGCAGTTTTAAGTGTTTTTGACAATATGCTTTCAGGGGTAGAATGTGTGTTGGTCATACCATGTCTACACTTTCCACGAAGCAGGTCAAACAATTTTATATGCACGGATACCAGATTAACTCATGTGACAGCTGCTGACACTCCTGTTAACTTTATATATGGTGGCTCCATATAGAGTGTTTACTGGTATCTTCTACAACCTACCGTGGCACCATAATTGATGATAATTATGCCCTCGGGGTCCTGGCTTGAATCGAGTTATGTACGGTGATTTAAAAAAAAAATGTGTATGTAGGGTATAGATAAAATGTAAACAGAAGTGTTTTTTAGTTTGTCCTTTGTAGCAGCCATTTTTTGTATGCTTGAGAACGTGCATGTCTCGTTCGAGGGTGTGCGGCAGTGAGTATGTGTAGGGTTTATAACAACGATTTCGATAGGTGACTTTCGTTGGATAAATGTAGAGATACAGAGGTATACATATATCTGTGTATATTTTGTGTAGAATGATCAAGACAACATAGGTTCATTAGGTTGGTATGTGAAATACAACTTATGATGTCTGTTTTACTGCAGGGAGCCACGATTCGGGAGCCTATGGACTTGACAAGTCAGCCGGGGTGTCCGTAGACGAACCGAAATCGATCAGTGTCCTGGGGTCACTCTGTTGTGGGGCTGGACTCTCGCTCATCAGTCGATGGTCAGTTACGCAAGATATTTCACTCCTACAACAGCTTGAGGCTGGCGTCCGTTACCTTGACCTTCGTGTGTGCGTCAAACCGGAAACAGCTGACGCCCATTTTCTACACGGACTGTATGGCTCGAAGGTAATGACTGCTTTAAAGGAGGTCAAAGAATTCTTGAACAAAAATCCGAAAGAAGTCGTATTATTGGATTTTAATCATTTCCACAATATGGATGCTATTTGCCATAAGCAATTGTTGACAGATCTTAAACGTTTATTTGGAACTTTACTTGTGCCTGTCAATGTCAATTTGTCACCTTGGCAGATGACATTGGAAAATATTTGGAAGACACCGATGCGCGTCATCATCTTTTATAGCGACAAATCAAGTGCAAATATGAACGAATTTTGGCCAAGTTTTGCCATTCCATCCCCGTGGCCGAACACTAGTGACCCCCGTGTTTTAATAGAGTTCCTAGAGAGGAATTACAACGGAAATCACCGTGACAACAATGGGGGTTTTTACATATGGCAAGGGGTCCTCACCCCCGGAACAGGAACCATATTGTCCCATCTGTGTGGGAGTCTAAAGGACAGTGTTGCTCCCCGGGCATCACGAGCCTTCTTAGAGTGGTTGGCGAATAAGAAGCCCGGCCCCCAGGGCATAAACATCTGTCTCGGGGACTTTGTTCATCTTCATGACTTCATCCCGTCCGTCTTGAGATTGAACAACAAACTATCACATCGGAAATAAGTGGACATGTGTGAATGTCACAGAGAGTGTCCCTGTGTGAAATATACAAATGTGTATCTCCTATGAATGACCTATATATACTATAAATCGTATTTTATTCTACATATTGAATTGCATGCATGACAAAACAGATGAGTACAAAGAAACGGAAAGATAGAAACTGTATCGGCGGTGGTGTAATGGTCTATATAGCCGAAGATATTCATTTCCGACGTCCCTAAGATCTAGAATTTAATGGGAAATAATACAGGGTTGGATTAATATAGGGTGAATTAATATGGTGGGCAATTGATATTGGGGTGAATTGATATGTGGTGAATTAATATGGGTCGAATTGATATTGGGGTGAATTGATTTGTGATGAATTAATATGGGTTGAAATAAATTGTACTGATTACTCCTGTCTTATATGCACAATATACCGTCCTAAAGGATCCAATTTTGGGACAATTTCCAAACCTCTATAGAAATAGCTATTAACTATTGTTGTAATATGATCATACTTGGCGATATCAATATTGATCTCTTAAAAGTTAGAAATCTTTGACAAAATGATTTTGTTCTTCTTTTTAATTTTACTAATGTTATAAACGAGCCTACCCGTATAACTGTAAACACGTTAATGACCCATTTTTTGTAAGCGACACTGTTCACGTATTGGAATCTTCTGTTATACCTGATGACGGAAGTGACCACTGTGCTACTCATATTGCTATTAAATTACCACATAAAAGTGCGAATTCATAAAAACGCGATTTGTGGGTATATAAAGATGCTCATTTTGACCAGTTTGATGATTTGATTAGGAATTTTTCATGGAGGGAAGATTTTGAAATTTGTGATGTAGATGAAGCTTGTGATATATTTAATTCATCCTTTCTCGAGTCTGTTAGTCGTTGCATACCAATAAAAAACAATAACTATTTGAAAGAATGATAAACCTAGGTTCAATTCAGAATTGCGAAGGGAAATTAAAAAAAGGGATAGAATACACAAACAAGTTCGTAGACTTAATCGTCCAAACGGACATCCTGAAATTAAACCACCAAAGAAACAAAGTAAATAACACGAAAAAGTATGTAAAAACATCATTCTTTCAAAATATTAATGGTAGCATTGGTAATTCTTCAGTGAATGACTCTAAATTGGAAGCTTATGCATCGACTCATTGGTAAAACAGCTAAATCTGAATTAATTCCCTCATTATATGATAGTGACACAGGTAAGTTAGTTTATGCTAATAAAGATTTACTCAACAAGGTTTTTTTTTATATTCTATTGCTAATAATGTTGATGAGTCTACTAAAATTCCAATCCTTTATACAGACATCAGTCCGGTTTTGTTTCGGGTCATTCAACTGTTACACAATATATCATAACATTTGTTTATCTCTACAAAACAAACAACAAACCTGTATGGTATGTTTTGACATTTAAAAAGCTTTTTTCATAGAGTTTGGCATGGCGGTTTAATGATGAAAGTTAAAGCATATGGTTTTAAAGGCATATTTTTAATTGGTTGAAAGATTACCTAAGTGGTAGAAATCAAATTGTACAGGATACATCATCGCTAGCATATTCTTCAATAACAGTGCAGATATTGAAAATTACATGAACCATGATTAAGCCGTTTTTGAGTTTTGGTCGAAGAAATGGAATGAACATTATTTTAATCCGAATAAAACAGACGTAGTTATTTTTAATGGTTCTCTAGAACAACTTGATATTCGGTTTGATTTTTGACAATACCACAGTGACAAAGAGTGTTATACATCAATACTTAGGGGTAACTTTAAACAAAAATGGAAAATAGGAAACATATATCTAATATTGTCAGATCAGCCTCTAAGCATTTGTCTGTGTTACGAAAATCGAAATTTACTGTTAAAAAGAAATTTTATATTGTATATATTTATATATATATATATATATATTCTATATATTGTATTCATTAGACCTATTTAAGGACATGCTAGTAATGTATGGAATGGCTATACCGTGGTAGATATGGATAAGATAAATAGTAATAGGTTTGTCTTTATTTGTTAGCAGACAGGCCTTGTATGATGAAACTTGTTGGAAAAACTTTAAGCCAGACGAAAACGGTAAAAGTCGTATTGTTGTACAAAATGCATAATAAGCTAGCACCTTCTTACTTATGACAATAGTAGATATGATTTAGAATAGTAAAGAGTATGTGTTACCTAAGTGTTGATGTGTTTTATATGAAAAGTCTTTTATACCCAGTACTCTGAAAATGTGGAATTCGCTAGATTTATCTACCAGAACTAAGGAATCGGTACAAAAATAGTGTTTGTAGGAAAGGCAAACCTGTATCTAAACTGTATGTTGGCAATAGAAAAGTTGATATTATACATATACTAGACTAAGGCACGGCTGTAGACCGTCAAATGCAGATCTCTTCAAATGTACCTTAGTATTATCACCAGAGTGTAATTGTTCATATCCATTAGATAAAAAAACATTTTTATTACTAAACAAATGTCTATATGTGATATAACTGTTGATTTAAATGTTTTGTTGAATGGTTCTATTAATCTCAGCCGGGATAATAATGATAAATACGATTATTTGTACAAGAATACATTACAGGTAAGTTTGGTTTGGATTTTTTTTTTTTTTTTTAACGTCCTATTAACAGCCAGGGTAATTTATGGACGTGTCTGGTTTTGGAGGTGGGGAAAGCCTGAGTACCCGGAGAGAGAGAAAACACTGACCTACGGTCAGTACCTGGCCACTGCCCCACGTTGGTTTCGTACTCGCAACCCAGAGGTGGAGGGCTAGGGACACCTTAACCACTCGGCCACCGCGAACCCCGAATGAATATATTAAGAATACCAATCGTATTTCATAAAATGTTATAATTAGCTAATAATTGTAAATACCAAATGATATTTATAGTCAAATTAATGGTGATTAATTTGCAATTTACATATAACTATTTATGCAATATATACTTAATGATACATATTCTTTGTATTCACTTTATTAAGTACTACATACAACTAATTTAAATCTATGCCATACTGTGGTCGTGTTATTTATATATATCAACTAATTTAACTCTATGCCATACTATGATCGTGTTATTTATGTATATGTTATATCAAATGAATAACTAGTACTGATATAGAAAGGATTGTGTATCTACATGAGAGCATGATAATGTTAAGTTGTTTGTTCTATCTATACGTATATATATATTCAATTTTCACATAAATGATGCCATGTATTTACGAACGTATAATTGTTTAATTAAAGAGGACGTTACTAAGTTTTATGACTTGTGCCCAATTTCATTTGAATTTTTCAAATAAAATATTTTTATACTAAGAGATGGAAGGGGCAGGAAGGAAATCGGTCTGTTACAATGATAAAGACAAGTACAATAGATGACGTGGAACATTGGATCATGCGGTATAATGGAAAACAGAAACTTAGTAAATCTTTTAGAATGATAATGAAATTCTGTAGATTTGAAAAAAAAAAGAAAGAAGTATTTTCATCATTTGTAAGCTCATAATTCCCGAGTAAATCAGCTGTGATATGATGGGTAATAGCGTTCAATATTAGTAAACGAAGCTAGGAGAAAAAAGTCAACAATATCATTAATAATGTTCTTTAATTGCATTTGCTTCCATACACGTAACACAGAAGACTATTAATAAGATTTTTCCGGTACAAATAAAAGTTAAGGGAACTACACTCCATCCTAAATCTAGTGTGGTGTATACCTGACCTAGACTAGTACCGCTGTAGTAAAAATTGGAAGTTTGTGATTGGGTTTGCGAAGATGGGTTTTAAGCTGATTCATTGAGAAGTAGTTCTTGATATGGTCTGACAAAGGGAGACCGATGACCGACGGTAGAAAGGATTTAACAAAGGCTAAAGACTCGTATGCTCAACTGGTTGAACCTTTATCTATAAAACATGTACATAACTTTATTTGTTTGTACATACAACCAGTGTTCTAACTTGTGTATAATCGTATGAACATGTACCTAATATTTACATCTACGTATATATCGTATATATACATGTACCTGATGTTATTGGTGACAGTAGTCAGGCTACCCCTCCCATTGACACACGAAGGGTACACTGTGATAACCGGTCTACAGAACGTCTTTACAGCTTCCGATCCCGTCTCATCTGGGATACAGAAGGTTTTCTGGCTTTATCGCCCATGGCTCTGTGTTATTTTGAGGCAAGGTTGCCATGTAGTAGCTGGTGTCTATCCCATCTTCTTGTACAAAGTAAAAGGAGTTTGATTATATATCAAAGGTCACGCGTTCCTGCTAGTTTTCACTGATCGTTCTGTTGACTTGAAGCTATTCAATACGTAAATATAGTGAAGTGTTTGTGTATGTCCCAATATCACAGAACAGTTTATAATCGGTACATGACAACCATCTCCGGATAAATCGGCCACATTTATATTACGGTGTCCGTTTGCGTACCAAAATGAACATAAATGTTTCAGTTCAGGTTTTGCACATAATTGAATGTGATTTATTATTTTAAGTATTCTTTATGATAACAAATGATTCAGTGTTGGCGAAGAGAAGATTTCCGTATCACCCATACATGTATAAGGCAGTACTGTGGCCCATAGACTGTAGAAAGCGTTAGTTACACGGGGACAGTTTATTAACCTCTAACCCTAAACATTAATGTCCTTGGTCATAGTCTTAAAGGGTTTGTTTTATTTAGATGACGCATACTGACTACTCAACAACTAAACCACATCTAGTCAAAAATCAAAGCAGCCCAGAAACAGGCTCCTCATTCTTCGTTATTTTATTATATACGAAAATGAGCTGTTTCCGTCTCAGCCTAATGCTGAGACATCGAATGCACGTGTCTATATTAATAAAGTACCGCTGTTAAAACAGCATCGAGCAGCAGAGGCTTGATCGAGACCCGGATGTTTCTGTTTTTGCATGCGAATCTCCAAATTTGGCACAGAAGGCGGAAGTGAGATAATAAGAGAAAGTTTCACAAACAGTCCCGGCTGAGGTTGAACAGAGAGAGAAGGGAAGGCAGACAGACCGGGTAAGTACATTTAGTGGATAAATAACATCACTATATACTGATTACGTAGGATTTACATATTGGTTAAAAACTTTTCTTTTAAAGAAAATATGATCAATTACATGTAATGTCTCACTAATATCAATGTTTACACGCTAGTCAATATGCCACGCCCTGTATTGTACCGGTAACGTCTAGTGCTATTGTCTATCTAATAACACAAACTCCTTAAATCTATTGTGGATGCTTATACAATTGAATTCGTGCTATGACAATTCTGCTTTTTGATATGTCTAATTCTCAAACGAAAATCATTTTTTCTAAAAATTGAATTTTTTTTTAATGATAATTGCATTGCTTACTTATTTCCGTTTTTGATTGTTGATATTTTGAAAACGTGTTTCGGGAAGATTTGCGGAAAGATTTGCAACGATGCAAATATGTTTAAGCAAAGGACTGAAAGACAAAACTTCAGACCAAAAATATATTAGAAGAATAACGAATGATTCTAAAAATAGTTTCCGCTAGACGCGGCCTTGATGTTTTGGAATGAGTGTTATTTACTTGAAACAAGCTAGCACCGAACGGTTAACCCATCTGTAGTTACAGTCGACCGAGGAGCTACACAGACTGACCTTTGACCTCTGAGTAAACCGTAATGAAAAGTAGTTTGTGCATTGCGATAACGGGTGGCAATCTACCTAACCCCTAAACATCGTAATTATTTTCCCGGGGCATCTTCACAGACAGTAAATATTCTATAATTAGATAATTTGTAGCTAACGCACGTGAGAGAGTATGTTATGTACGTGTGTGTGAACGAACGAGCGGCGCCCCGAACATTGCAAGGGAGCGCAGTTTTAAAATACGAGTTACATTTTGTATTTCGTTTGTGTTGAATGATACCTACAGCATGAGCTATTTATCGACATAGAGAAAACTGTCAACGACACTGACAAGGACAGCATGTTCAATAGGGTTTCAATTATGCTAATTACAGTTGAACAACAATGTGAAATTTTGATAAAACCATTTCTTGTAAAACTAACTTGGCAAAAATGAAAAGAAACTCTGTATCACTTTTTAGTCTCCCTGCCTATATATACACAGGTTTTGGTGGAAAGGAGAATTGAGATTTTTACTAACCAGTGATAAAGTCAATCGAAAAAAGAGAAAATCGTTTTAACGAACGAAATACACGAGTCAAGTTAATCAACAAATAAAAACAAGTTAATTAGCGAGGTTGATAAGGCCCCGATTAAGGAATGATAGCAAAGACATTTATTATGTTGACAACGGAACAGGGATAACATATCTAAAGCTGTGTAATAATAATAAAACGTCGGATAAAAGGAGTTTTCCAACAAGCCCCCCTCCCATGACGTCGGAACGGAAGTATGAGGGTTAACATCGACTTAGATCACGATGGCTTTACTGGTGTTATCACCGCCGTCAAACTTACTACCAAGTATCTCTTCACGTTAATGTCTTGCACATGTTCGACGGTCGGTTTTGAACGTAAAGTGTAAACATGTTTTGTGGCGACAGTTTCCTACTTACTCTATTTTTTCGGCATGGCCGTATAATTTCCTTTTCTTCCCAGATATGACGCGACAAGTGGCGTTACTGGTCAAGATGAAGTATGTGATTAGTCAATGTAGCGGTAAATGCAAATTGCAGACATGCATTTAAAGAAACAAAATTAAGATTGAATGCAAGCTTAATAAGTGGATGTATCTATTCAAATGACACATTAATAAAATCATATTCTTGATTCGAATGCAGGCTTATTATCACCAACAATAATTCATACTAATATAATTTCGTTGTCCGTGCTGAAACTGCGCATTTATTAATTAGTTCATTAATTTATTTCACCAGCAGTTTTACATTATAACCACCAGCATTATAACTATGCCGTTTATCTTTTTTAAAGATATTTCTTGTTAATATCTTTACTGGTATCGGAACGGTGCTCAGTGGACACCTTGATCCTTGAAAATGACGAGTACACGATGTATACGTCTACACTAGGTGACATTCGAGTACACGATGTATACGTCTACACTAGGTGACATTCGAGTACACGATGTATACGTCTACACTAGGTGACATTCGAGTACACGATGTATACGTCTACACTAGGTGACATTCGAGTACACGATGTATACGTCTACACTAGGTGACATTCGAGTACACGATGTATACGTCTACACTAGGTGACATTCGAGTACACGATGTATACGTCTACACTAGGTGGGACATTCGAGTACACGATGTATACGTCTACACTAGGTGGGACATTCGAGTACACGATGTATCCGTCTACACTAGGTGACATTCGAGTACACGATGTATACGTCTACACTAGGTGACATTCGAGTACACGATGTATACGTCTACACTAGGTGGGACATTCGAGTACACGATGTATACGTCTACACTAGGTGGGACATTCGAGTACACGATGTATACGTCTACACTAGGTGGGACATTCGAGTACACGATGTATACGTCTACACTAGGTGACATTCGAGTACACGATGTATACGTCTACACTAGGTGGGACATTCGAGTACACGACGTATACGTCTACACTAGGTGACATTCGAGTACACGTTGTATACTTCTACACTAGGTGGGACATTCGAGTACACGATGTATACGTCTACACTAGGTGGGACATTCGAGTACACGATGTATACGTCTACACTAGGTGGGACATTCGTGTACACGATGTATACGTCTACACTAGGTGACATTCGAGTACACGATGTATACGTTTACACTAGGTGGGACATTCGAGTACACGATGTATACGTCTACACTAGGTGGGACATTCGAGTACACGACGTATACGTCTACACTAGGTGACATTCGAGTACACGTTGTATACTTCTACACTAGGTGGGACATTCGAGTACACGATGTATACGTCTACACTAGGTGGGACATTCGAGTACACGATGTATACGTCTACACTAGGTGACATTCGAGTACACGATGTATACGTCTACACTAGGTGGGACATTCGAGTACACGATGTATACGTCTACACTAGGTGACATTCGAGTACACGATGTATACGTCTACACTAGGTGGGACATTCGAGTACACGATGTATACGTCTACACTAGGTGACATTCGAGTACACGATGTATACGTCTACACTAGGTGACATTCGAGTACACGATGTATACGTCTACACTAGGTGGGACATTCGAGTACACGATGTATACGTCTACACTAGGTGGGACATTCGAGTACACGATGTATACGTCTACACTAGGTGGGACATTCGAGTACACGACGTATACGTCTACACTAGGTGGGACATTCGAGTACACGATGTGTACGTCTACACTAGGTGGGACATTCGAGTACACGATGTGTACGTCTACACTAGGTGGGACATTCGAGTACACGATGTATACGTCTACACTAGGTGGGACATTCGAGTACACGATGTATACGTCTACACTAGGTGGGACATTCGAGTACACGATGTATACGTCTACACTAGGTGGGACATTCGAGTACACGACGTATACGTCTACACTATGTGACATTCGAGTACACGATGTATACGTCTACACTAGGTGGGACATTCGAGTACACGATGTATACGTCTACACTAGGTGGGACATTCGAGTACACGACGTATACGTCTACACTAGGTGACATTCGAGTACACGTTGTATACTTCTACACTAGGTGGGACATTCGAGTACACGATGTATACGTCTACACTAGGTGGGACATTCGAGTACACGATGTATACGTCTACACTAGGTGACATTCGAGTACACGATGTATACGTCTACACTAGGTGGGACATTCGAGTACACGATGTATACGTCTACACTAGGTGACATTCGAGTACACGATGTATACGTTTACACTAGGTGGGACATTCGAGTACACGATGTATACGTCTACACTAGGTGACATTCGAGTACACGATGTATACGTCTACACTAGGTGACATTCGAGTACACGATGTATACGTCTACACTAGGTGGGACATTCGTGTACACGATGTATACGTCTACACTAGGTGGGACATTCGAGTACACGATGTATACGTCTACACTAGGTGGGACATTCGAGTACACGACGTATACGTCTACACTAGGTGGGACATTCGAGTACACGATGTGTACGTCTACACTAGGTGGGACATTCGAGTACACGATGTGTACGTCTACACTAGGTGGGACATTCGAGTACACGATGTATACGTCTACACTAGGTGGGACATTCGAGTACACGATGTATACGTCTACACTAGGTGGGACATTCGAGTACACGATGTATACGTCTACACTAGGTGGGACATTCGAGTACACGACGTATACGTCTACACTATGTGACATTCGAGTACACGATGTATACGTCTACACTAGGTGGGACATTCGAGTACACGATGTATACGTCTACACTAGGTGGGACATTCGAGTACACGATGTATACGTCTACACTAGGTGGGACATTCGAGTACACGATGTATACGTCTACACTAGGTGGGACATTCGAGTACACGATGTGTACGTCTACACTAGGTGGGACATTCGAGCACACGATGTATACGTTTACACTAGGTGACATTCGAGTACACGATGTATACGTCTACACTAGGTGACATTCGAGTACACGATGTATACGTCTACACTAGGTGGGACATTCGAGTACACGATGTATACGTCTACACTAGGTGACATTCGAGTACACGATGTATACGTCTACACTAGGTGGGACATTCGAGTACACGATGTGTACGTCTACACTAGGTGACATTCGAGTACACGATGTATACGTCTACACTAGGTGGGACATTCGAGTACACGATGTATACGTCTACACCAGGTGACATTCGAGTACACGATGTATACGTCTACACTAGGTGGGACAGTCGAGTACACGATGTATACGTTTACACTAGGTGACATTCGAGTACACGATGTATACGTCTACACTAGGTGACATTCGAGTACACGATGTATACGTCTACACTAGGTGACATTCGAGTACACGATGTATACGTCTACACTAGGTGGGACATTCGAGTACACGATGTATACGTCTACACCAGGTGACATTCGAGTACACGATGTATACGTCTACACTAGGTGACATTCGAGTACACGATGTATACGTCTACACTAGGTGACATTCGAGTACACGATGTATACGTCTACACTAGGTGGGACATTCGAGTACACGATGTATCCGTCTACACTAGGTGACATTCGAGTACACGATGTATACGTCTACACTAGGTGACATTCGAGTACACGATGTATACGTCTACACTAGGTGGGACATTCGAGTACACGATGTATACGTCTACACTAGGTGACATTCGAGTACACGATGTATACGTCTACACTAGGTGACATTCGAGTACACGATGTATACGTCTACACTAGGTGGGACATTCGAGTACACGATGTATACGTCTACACTAGGTGGGACATTCGAGTACACGATGTGTACGTCTACACTAGGTGGGACATTCGAGTACACGATGTATACGTCTACACTAGGTGGGACATTCGAGTACACGATGTATACGTCTACACTAGGTGACATTCGAGTACACGATGTATACGTCTACACTAGGTGGGACATTTGAGTACACGATGTATACGTCTACACTAGGTGACATTCGAGTACACTAGGCAGGGCATTCGAGTACACGAGGTATACGTCTACACTAGGTGGGACATTCGAGTACACGATGTGTACGTCTACACTAGGTGGGACATTCGAGTACACGATGTATACGTCTACACCAGGTGACATTCGAGTACACGATGTGTACGTCTACACTAGGTGGGACATTCGAGTACACGATGTATACGTCTACACTAGGTGACATTCGAGTACACTAGGCAGGGCATTCGAGTACACGAGGTATACGGCTGTACTACGTGGGTCATCAGTCAATCTCCAACCTGCAGTTTATTTACAAGTTCTTTCTATCGGCGAAGTTTACTTACGATCCCAGGCCTAGTATTGATGAGCATGCCAAAGGCGTTGGTCTAATGCCAACCATCCCCTCCTCCCAATTACAAGACGGCTGTTTCTCCATCTCAAGGCCATCGCAACCGATGAGTGTTTTCATCCCCGGCATGGTCGACGGTTCTAATGCATTCCTCCGGCCTGTACGGAACCATTAATAATATGGACTTACTTACTGACCAAACATCACAGTAAAGTATCGTATACTTATGTGTCTGTTCGCTGATATAATATCTGGCACTAAGCTGTTTATCGTGTTTTTAGATGCGGGCAATTACGATTAAGCTTGACTTCCTTCTGTTGTTTTTCACATTGAAAACTATCCTTTCTACTCCAAACTTGGCCTTCCCTCTCACGTAATGATTGTACATAACATTGTTACACATTTTGAGTATTACTTTAATAACATCTCTTTTTTTGAGTTTCGTGACAAAGTTCTTCCAGTTGCCTCACCCATGGCAACATGTTTTCATACTAAGTTACTTATATTGAAGAGATGCAAAACATTGTACATGTAAATCAATGTAAATATGAAACACGAACAATGTAAAACATTGTACATGTAAATCAATGTAAATATAAACACGAACAATGTAAAACATTGTACATGTAAATCAATGAAAATATGAAACACGAACAATGAAATACATTGTACATGTAAATCAATGTAAATATGAAACACGAACAATGTAAAACATTGTACATGTAAATCAATGTAAATATAAACACGAACAATGTAAAACATTGTACATGTAAATCAATGTAAATGTGAAACTTTATCAATCGGTACATTGTTTCTAAAGTTTTATAATGTAAATAATGTGAAGGTCAGTAGCACCTTCTCAGACTTTTATAGACGGCTTGTTCATTCATACATGAAATAACCATTTTTAATAATACGAACAGAAATATCGCTTCAGTCGAGAAGCGTTGAACCAGCCCTGTACGATACCTGTTGAGTTATGTAGCTTCAGAAAGAGTATATATATAAAATGTCTACAATAACCACGTCCTGTTTACACTGACAGCAGACACTTCTACACATCCACACACAAGTACTGCAGAACTCTAGATTCATGCTCAGTGTGTAATGACATGAGCCGCTATTTACCGTGTGTAATACAAAGATGTACAGACTATTGATTAAGAATATCTGTTTCCAAAAAAAATGTGGAAAGTACACATGTACCTAAAGGCCTATATTTCATAAGATATCGCGAATATATTTTTCAGCACTGGACAATCGTATTGGTTATTTATGGTGGCATATTTCTGCCATCGTGTTATTTTAGGTCGCGTTACGGTAACACGACTTGTCGAGATAATTACGTGGACAAGTCGTGTTACTAACACGGCAAGTCGTGTTATTATGACGACCTGTCGCGATAATTTATCACGACCGGTCAAGTTAGGTTATCGCGGATCTCGACCTAAAATGTGCTTTTGCCCAGATATGCCCTCTACTTATGTTGTCGAGATAGGTTATAAATGGACACCCAGCCGTCTCGGGCTTAAGATATTTTAAATATAACCGACACAAACAAATTTGTGTGATTGATTTGCAGATACTCCATATATATTTTAATAGTTAAAAATAGCTTTGAATTGATACTGATGACTTTCAGGTTTTTTATGCCATCTACTTACGTTGTCGAGATAGGTTATAAATGGACACCCAACCGTTTCGGAACGTCTCGGGCTTTAAACTGAGACATGGGTTAAATCAGCTCAATTATGTGGTTTAAAAGTATTAATAATAATACTTCAGATCTGAATATTGTCAAAACCAACATTGGACAGAGCACACATTATGTTTAATAAATATTAAAATTCTAAAACGCATTCAATCATAACTAAATTATCCATCAATTTTATTTCCTTACTGTACAGTACCTCAATAAAATACTCACAGTTTGATTATTTATCCAAAATGGTGACCTGGATGATTTTATTTATTTTTTCAAAGCAAATCTAAAAGGTATAGAAAGAAATTACAAAACACATTTGAATACAATTAAAACAAAAGTTAATGTTCAATAAAATTTTAATTCCAATCAAAATCTGAAGAAACAGAATTTAAACCCAAAAATGAACCATATAATGTGTTCTACAAAGGAATGTTATCAATGATCAAATGTTGCATATCAATCTATATATATATATATATATAGTTAAATGCCTGTGGAAATCAATAACTTGTTAATAGTTTTGAAAAAAACCTGAAAGTCATCAGTATCAATTCAAAGCTTTTTTTAACTATTAAAATATATATGGAGTATCTGCAAATCAATCACACAAATTTGTTTGTGTCGGTTATATTTAAAATATCTTAAGCCCGAGACGGCTGGGTGTCCATTTATAACCTATCTCGACAACATAAGTAGAGGGCATATCTGGGCAAAAGCACATTTTAGGTCGAGATCCGCGATAACCTAACTTGACCGGTCGTGATAAATTATCGCGACAGGTCGTCATAATAACACGACTTGTCGACATAATTATCTCGACAAGTCGTGTTACCGTAACGCGACCTAAAATAACACGATGGCAGAAATATGCCACCATAGTTATTTGATATATAGGGTTCTTTAATATATCCATGTCCGTACAGCACTCGTACATCGGCAGTATATAACTTACTAACTACTACAAAACTCACGAGGTTTTAGCAAAGATTCTTGAGGGAGTAAGTCATATTAGAACACCACTATAAAGCCTCGCTGAACTAGACGATAGATAGATAGATATCTACACAGACTGCCGACATAACACTACAAGGCCTCGCTGTGACCTAGACAATAACACTACAAAGCTCCACACAGACTGCTACATAACACTACAAAGCCTCGCTGTGACCTAGACGATAGATATCTACATAGAAAGTCGACATAACACTACAAAGCTCTACACAGACTGCCGACATAACACTACAAAACTCTACACATACTGCCATCACAACAAAATTCCAGTCTATGTTGTTACGTGTTAACTGATTCCAATGTTCATTTGTTTTCAAAGAAGGTCGAGAATCTACGTTTATGAAATAGACTTGTAGCATGCTGATTTCTTTGAAATTCCTTTGAACGTTTGCACAAAGATACAAAGAGGGACATCTTGTCTTTGATATGTATACATGTATATCAACAGTTTTTTTATCAACAGATAGTTGCATCAGTAAATGTTGAAAGTCTCAGCCTCTGTGGACTGCAGTGTCACGTTACTATGTATTTCTATTGCTAGATACATTTACACCTCTAATGTAGCTGTGTTGTATGTAACTATGGTAGATACATTACACCTCTAATGTAGCTGTGTTGTATGTAACTATGGTAGATACATTACACCTCTAATGTAGCTGTGTTGTATGTAACTATGGTAGATACATTACACCTCTAATGTAGCTGTGTTGTATGTAACTATACTAGATACATTACACCTCTAATGTAGCTGTGTTGTATGTAACTATACTAGATACATTACACCTCTAATGTAGCTGTGTTGTATGTAACTATACTAGATACATTACACCTCTAATGTAGCTATGTTGTATGTAACTATACTAGATACATTACACCTCTAATGTAGCTGTGTTGTATGTAACTATACTAGATACATTTACACCTCTAATGTAGCTATGTTGTATGTAACTATACTAGATACATTACACCTCTAATGTAGCTGTGTTGTATGTAACTATACTAGATACATTACACCTCTAATGTAGCTATGTTGTATGTAACTATACTAGATACATTACACCTCTAATGTAGCTGTGTTGTATGTAACTATACTAGATACATTACACCTCTAATGTAGCTATGTTGTATGTAACTATACTAGATACATTACACCTCTAATGTAGCTGTGTTGTATGTAACTATGGTAGATACATTACACCTCTAATGTAGCTGTGTTGTATGTAACTATACTAGATACATTACACCTCTAATGTAGCTATGTTGTATGTAACTATACTAGATACATTACACCTCTAATGTAGCTGTGTTGTATGTAACTATACTAGATACATTACACCTCTAATGTAGCTATGTTGTATGTAACTATACTAGATACATTACACCTCTAATGTAGCTATGTTGTATGTAACTATACTAGATACATTACACCTCTAATGTAGCTGTGTTGTATGTAACTATGGTAGATACATTACACCTCTAATGTAGCTGTGTTGTATGTAACTATACTAGATACATTACACCTCTAATGTAGCTGTGTTGTATGTAACTATGGTAGATACATTACACCTCTAATGTAGCTGTGTTGTATGTAACTATGGTAGATACATTACACCTCTAATGTAGCTGTGTTGTATGTAACTATACTAGATACATTACACCTCTAATGTAGCTGTGTTGTATGTAACTATACTAGATACATTACACCTCTAATGTAGCTGTGTTGTATGTAACTATGGTAGATACATTACACCTCTAATGTAGCTGTGTTGTATGTAACTATGGTAGATACATTACACCTCTAATGTAGCTGTGTTGTATGTAACTATACTAGATACATTACACCTCTAATGTAGCTGTGTTGTATGTAACTATACTAGATACATTTACACCTCTAATGTAGCTGTGTTGTATGTAACTATACTAGATACATTACACCTCTAATGTAGCTGTGTTGTATGTAACTATACTAGATACATTTACACCTCTAATGTGGCTGTGTTGTATGTAACTATACTAGATACATTACACCTCTAATGTAGCTGTGTTGTATGTAACTATACTAGATACATTACACCTCTAATGTAGCTGTGTTGTATGTAACTATACTAGATACATTTACACCTCTAATGTAGCTGTGTTGTATGTAACTATACTAGATACATTTACACCTCTAATGTAGCTATGTTGTATGTAACTATACTAGATACATTTACACCTCTAATGTAGCTGTGTTGTATGTAACTATACTAGATACATTTACACCTCTAATGTAGCTATGTTGTATGTAACTATACTAGATACATTACACCTCTAATGTAGCTGTGTTGTATGTAACTATACTAGATACATTATACCTCTAATGTAGCTATGTTGTATGTAACTATACTAGATACATTACACCTCTAATGTAGCTGTGTTGTATGTAACTATACTAGATACATTACACCTCTAATGTAGCTGTGTTGTATGTAACTATGGTAGATACATTTACACCTCTAATGTAGCTGTGTTGTATGTAACTATACTAGATACATTTACACCTCTAATGTAGCTGTGTTGTATGTAACTATGGTAGATACATTTACACCTCTAATGTAGCTGTGTTGTATGTAACTATACTAGATACATTACACCTCTAATGTAGCTGTGTTGTATGTAACTATACTAGATACATTTACACCTCTAATGTAGCTGTGTTGTATGTAACTATACTAGATACATTTACACCTCTAATGTAGCTGTGTTGTATGTAACTATACTAGATACATTACACCTCTAATGTAGCTGTGTTGTATGTAACTATACTTACATTGACCACGTGCTGTCATGGATACCGTTATTCTCTCTACACATTGAACCAAACAAAGTTATTTACTATATGAACAACTACTGCATTACTGGAAAATAGTGCAATAATCCGAAACGAGGAAAAATGAAACTACAGTGCAAATGTAAATGGCATGGTATTTGTACGAAACGTTTTATCATCCATTCGGTTCCTAAAACATGGATAATCATAATTCAACATTGGTGTTCTGTTTGTTTCCGAAAAAAGCATGATCAAACGAACTCTACTAGTCCAAACAAACTCTACTAGTCCAAACAAACTCTACCAGTCCAAACAAACTCTACTAGTCCAAACAAACTCTACTAGTCCAAACAAACTCTACTAGTCTAAACAAACTGTACCAGTCACAACAAACTCTACCAGTCTAAACAAACTCTACTAGACACAATAAACTCTACTAGTTCAACCAAACTCTACTAGTCTAAACAAACTCTACCAGTCACAACAAACTCTACCAGTCTAAACAAACTCTACTAGACACAATAAACTCTACTAGTCCAACCAAACTCTACTAGTCCAAACAAACTCTACTAGTCTAAACAAACTCTACTAGTCACAGCAAACTCTACTAGTCACAACAAACTCTACTAGTCCAAACAAACTCTACTAGTCCAAACGAACTCTACTAGGCCAAACAAACTCTACTTAGTCCAAACAAACTCTACTAGTCCAAACGAACTCTACTAGGCCAAACAAACTCTACTAGTCCAAACAAACTCTACTAGTCACAACAAACTCTACTAGTCTAAACAAACTATAAGTCCAAACAAACTCTACTAGTCCAAACGAACTCTACTAGGCCAAACAAACTCTACTAGTCCAACCAAACTCTACCAGTCACAACAAACTCTACTAGTCACAACAAACTCTACTAGTCACAACAAACTCTACTAGTCCAACCAAACTCTACTAGTCCAACCAAACTCTATTAGTCACAACAAACTCTACTAGTCTAAACAAGCTCTACTAGTCTAAACAAACTCTACTAGTCCAAACAAACTCTATTAGTCCAAACAAACTCTACTAGTCACAACAAACTCTATAAGTCCAAACAAACTCTACTAGGCCAAACAAACTCTACTTAGTCCAAACAAACTCTATTAGTCCAAACAAACTCTACTAGTCCAAACAAACTCTACTAGTCACAACAAACTCTACTAGTCCAAACAAACTCTATTAGTCCAAACGAACTCTACTAGGCCAAACAAACTCTACTTAGTCCAAACAAACTCTACTAGTCACAACAAACTCTATAAGTCCAAACAAACTCTACTAGGCCAAACAAACTCTACTTAGTCCAAACAAACTCTATTAGTCCAAACAAACTCTACTAGTCCAAACAAACTCTACTAGTCACAACAAACTCTACTAGTCCAAACAAACTCTATTAGTCCAAACGAACTCTACTAGGCCAAACAAACTCTACTTAGTCCAAACAAACTCTATTGGTCCAAGCGAACTCTACTAGGCTAAACAAACTCTACTACTCGAAACAAACTCTATTTGTCCAAACAAACTCTACTAGTCCAAATAAACTCTACTATTCCAAACAAACTATACCACTGCAAACAAACACGCTATATAAACTACTGAGATGTATAGTGTCATCACCGGTAAGTACATCAGGTTTCCTGTATACACACTCAGTCACTCACTAAGGCCCTTATAAACGGAACATCCCATCAAAACAGTAGCTAAACTCGCTGTAATAAAATATCACGAATGGTGCATCATTTTATCTATGATTCATGCGGGCGGAACGCTAGACGACTTGCCCGGTTGAAAACAATAGTTGTGTAGACATTAGTCATTTCGACAAACTTTAAGAATCGTTAGCGCGTGATGAGATCTGTCCTGAAGTAGATAGGCCACGGAGCGGGTCTATATATAATGTTGTTTTGCCTCCAGTTCATCGCCAACGGGAAGGGGCCTTCGAGGGGCCTTCGAGGGGATTTCTTCGTATCACGTTCATGAATAGCCCCATAGGCAATAGACGCGAGGCCTTGAAAGGGATAACTTCGTATCACGTTCATAGGCAATAGACACGAGGCCTCGAAAGGGATAACTTCGTATCGCGTTCACAGGCAATAGACACGAGGCCTCGAAAGGGATAACTTCGTATCCCGTTCATATGCAATAGACACGAGGCCTTGAAAGGGATAATTTCGTATCGCGTTCATAGGCAATAGACGCAAGGCCTCGAAAGGGATAACTTCGTATCACGTTCACAGGCAATAGACACGAGGCCTCGAAAGGGATAATTTCGTATCACGTTCATATGCAGACACGAGGCCTTGAAAGGGATAACTTCGTATTACGTTCATAGGCAATAGACATGAGGCCTCGAAAGGGATAACTTCGTATCGCGTTCATAGGCAATAGACACGAGGCCTTGAAAGGGCTAACATCGTATCGCGTTCATAGGCAATAGACGCAAGGCCTCGAAAGGGATAATTTCGTATCGCGTTCATAGGCAATAGACGCAAGGCCTCGAAAGGGATAACTTCGTATCACGTTCACAGGCAATAGACACGAGGCCTCGAAAGGGATAATTTCGTATCACGTTCATATGCAGACACGAGGCCTTGAAAGGGATAACTTCGTATTACGTTCATAGGCAATAGACATGAGGCCTCGAAAGGGATAACTTCGTATCGCGTTCATAGGCAATAGACACGAGGCCTTGAAAGGGCTAACTTCGTATCGCGTTCATAGGCAATAGACGCAAGGCCTCGAAAGGGAATAGACGCAAGGCCTCGGAAGGGATAACTTCGTATCGCGTTCATAGGCAAAAGACACGAGGCCTCGAAAGGGATAACTTCGTATCGCATTCATAGGCAATAGACACAAGGCTTTGAAATGGATTACTTCGTATCACAATCATATGCAATAGACACGAGGCCTTGAAAGTGATAACTTCGTATCGCGTTCACAGGCAATAGACACGAGGCCTCGAAAGGGCTAACTTCGTATCGCGTTCATAGGCAATAGACGCAAGGCCTCGAAAGGGAATAGACGCAAGGCCTCGGAAGGGATAACTTCGTATCGCGTTCATAGGCAATAGACACGAGGCCTCGAAAGGGATAACTTAGTATCACGTTCATAGGCAATATACATGAGGCCTCGAAAGGGATAACTTCGTATCCCGTTCATAGGCAATTGAAGCGAAGCTTCAAAATGTAGAACTGGCAGCTATATATGGCTGCCTACCGCAGCTCAACGTGTCAACAGATACCACCGGAGAACCATATATCGCCATGATTAATAGTTGTATTCAAAACGTCCCTCATTCTAAATTTCATCATCACGTTTAATTAATTAAGTTCCGGTGATTAAGTTGGTACAAACGTCTTGTTGACAAGACGACTGTTCTTTTTTTTAAAGAATCATTACACTTTTAGTAATAAAAATGGTACATTCCGACTTTTAGCAACACACTCACTAGAATACAAATGTTCATGGCTATTGTTCTTGAGTGACAGCCTCTCAGTTATAAGTAAATATATTTGCATGGAGATCCATGAACAGGTAAAGGTTAAAGAAAGACCATGTGTTCCAAGAGAGTAAGCGTCTGATGCACACTCTCAAAATGAGAACAAGGGCGGTAACAACCGGAACAAGGGGGATAACAACCGGAACAAGGGCGATAACAACGGGAACAAGGGGGATAACAACCGGAACAATATCTTCATCAACCTTCATCTTGTATTAGTGTCTTCGTCAACAGTCGACACATGGAATTATAATAATGGACCTCTGTATATCGAATGTGTAGGATAATGAGGGATGTTACTATCTAGATGAGACTTGGGTGCTGACTAACCAACAGACATTTACTGAGTTTCAGAGTATATCTAATTTATTACTGTCTGTATTAAGTTGGAATGTAAATTAACGATATACATATGTACAGCCACCGTACCGATTGTGTGGAGTGCGTGTGTTAACACATGCGACGTTTCTCGTGACGAATGACACTTGTATCCCAATATCCTGTATCATTGATACTTTCCAACTTTTCACAAACTATGACAAGCGGAAGATTTTGTAAAAGACGTGCATGCATTTCTAGATAAATTCTGAATTAAAGATTATGTTTTCTTACAAGCGTTGATTTTAAACTGAAAAACCTAATATGGTCCGACGTTGGTTTCTGTTAGATTGTTGTAGCAATAACAGTATGTGTTAAAGGGCCATTACACCATTCGCTAAGACGTCTAGTGCTTATAGTTACATTTTGATAGAATGTGCATCGTTTTGCGAAGTTCTTTGAACAATAAATACAGGGTTGCAATTGATCAGAACAATGTCGTCACAGTTGAAGTCACGTAATCAAATGGTGTTATAGGCTCCTACCACTAATTGGATGACGTATGATTTGTACTTGGTTGTAATTGTAGAATGAAAAGAAAACGTAATTATTGCGATTTCATGTTGAAATTGTTATCGTCGTAAGTGATTTCCAGTTACATAATAAAAAATGTTATTTCCCATTTTAATTCCAGATTAAATATCATCTCGATTTGCTGAGCATCACCATGGCAGGTAATTATAACTAAATACACAATAATGATTCTCACCATTACTAAGATCTCCAGCACTTGTACTCTATAAACGTCAGGGTTGTATAATCATCACGTCCTATCTATCATACATACACGTGTTTGTTACTCTATAAACGTCAGGGTTATATAATTATCACGTCCTATCTATCATACATACACGTGTTTGTTACTCTATAAACGTCAGGGTTATATAATTATCACGTCCTATCTATCATACATACACGTGTTTGTTACTCTATAAACGTCAGGGTTATATAATTATCACGTCCTATCTATCATACACGTGTTTGTTACTATATAAACGTCAGGGTTATATAATTATCACGTCCTATCCATCATACATACACGTGTTTGTTACTCTATCGACGTCAGGGTTATATAATTATCACGTCCTATCTATCATACATACACGTGTTTGTTACTCTATAAACGTCAGGGTTATATAATTATCACGTCCTATCTATCATACACGTGTTTGTTACTCTATAAACGTCAGGGTTATATGATTATCACGTCCTATCTATCATACACGTGTTTGTTACTCTATAAACGTCGGGGTTATATAATTATCACGTCCTATCTATCATACATGCACGTGTTTGTTACTCTATAAACGTCAGGGTTATATAATTATCACATCCTATCTATCATACACGTGTTTGTTACTCTATAAACGTCAGGGTTATATATAACTATCACGTCTTATTTATCATACATACACGTGTTTATTACTCTATAAACGTCAGAGTTATATAATTATCACGTCCTATCTATCATACATACACGTGTTTGTTGCTCTATAAACGTCAGGATTATATAATTATCACGTTCTATCTATCATACACGTGTTTGTTACTCTATAAAGTTATATATTAATTTTACAATGTGGTAGGTTCATGCGTGTTATTACATATATATCAATACATATATAATAGTTGATATATATTTTATCTATTATATGTAAATCTGATTAATTACTCGTAAATATTATTTTACATATAATTATGTAGCATCACTTTATTTTCTTATACTCTATTTTCTCTCATTTCCCTTCAATGATTTTAATGGTATGTGAAATATTAATATTCATTCGGTATGGATACAAATACGTTACGAAGATATTGTAAATTACTACTTAGTTATGTAAAGAATTCCTTTTAATGTTTCCAGGCTTAAGAAAACCAAAGAAATACAACTGGAAGGACTCCAACATGGCACTGTTCGGCTCAGACACCGAGAAGGAAGTCAAAAGTAAGATATCATGTTTTCGAAACAGCACTAGGAGATTGGTATTACTGAGCACAAAGCCCATTAACGAAATATCTCTTAGATTCAAAACAGTGTTTTTTTTCCATGCAATAGAGTAAAATGATATAGTCAAACATTAATGTTTCAAAGTGATCATTGTGTTTTTTTCAGAATCCGCTGCCCAGACGGAGAAAGCGTGGGATGGTGCTGGACAGGAACCCGGTATACAGATATGGAGGATCGTGGTAGGTATCCACAGACAACAGGTGTTTGTATGGTAGATTAGAACTGTACAGGTGTTTGTATGGTAGACCAACTGTACAGGTGCTTGTATGGTAGATCAACTGTACAGGTGTTTGTATGGTAGATCAACTGTACAGGTGTTTGTATGGAAGATCAGAGCTGTACAGGTGTTTGTATGGTAGATCAACTGTACAGGTGTTTGTATGGTAGATTAGAACTGTACAGGTGTTTGTATGGTAGATTAGAACTGTACAGGTGTTTGTATGGTAGATTAGAACTGTACAGGTGTTTGTATGGTAGATTAGAACTGTACAGGTGTTTGTATGGTAGATCAGAACTGTACAGGTGTTTGTATGGTAGATCAACTGTACAGGTGTTTGTATGGTAGATTAGAACTGTACAGGTATTTGTATGGTAGATTAGAACTGTACATGTGTTTGTATGGTAGATTAGAACTGTACAGGTGTTTGTATGGTAGATTAGAACTGTACAGGTGTTTGTATGGTAGATCAACTGTACGGGTGTTTGTATGGTAGATTAGAACTGTACAGGTGTTTGTATGGTAGATTAGAACTGTACAGGTGTTTGTATGGTAGATTAGAACTGTACAGGTGTCTGTATGGTAGATCAGTACTGTACATGTGTTTGTATGGTAGATTAGAACTGTACAGGTGTTTGTATGGTAGATCAGAACTGTACAGGTGTTTGTATGGTAGATTAGAACTGTACAGGTGTTTGTATGGTAGATCAGTACTGTACAGGTGTTTGTATGGTAGATTAGAACTGTACAGGTGTTTGTATGGTAAATTAGAACTGTATAGGTGTTTGTATGGTAGACTTACTGTACAGGTGTCTGTATGGTAGATCAGAACTGTACATGTGTTTGTATGGTAGATTAGAACTGTACAGGTGTTTGTATGGTAGATTAGAACTGTACAGGTGTTTGTATGGTAGATTAGAACTGTACAGGTATCTGTATGGTAGGCCTACTGTACAGGTGTTTGTATGGTAGACCCATTGTACAGGTGTTTGTATGGTAGATTAGAACTGTACAGGTGTTTGTATGGTAGACCAACTGTACAAGTGTTTGTATGGTAGATTAGTACTGTACAGGTGTTTGTATGGTAGATTAGAACTGTACAGGTGTTTGTATGGTAGACCAACTGTACAGGTGTTTGTATGGTAGACCAACTGTACAGGTGTTTGTATGGTAGATCAACTGTACAGGTGTTTGTATGGTAGATTAGAACTGTACAGGTATTTGTATGGTAGATTAGAACTGTACATGTGTTTGTATGGTAGATTAGAACTGTACAGGTGTTTGTATGGTAGATTAGAACTGTACAGGTGTTTGTATGGTAGATCAACTGTACGGGTGTTTGTATGGTAGATTAGAACTGTACAGGTGTTTGTATGGTAGATTAGAACTGTACAGGTGTTTGTATGGTAGATTAGAACTGTACAGGTGTCTGTATGGTAGATCAGTACTGTACATGTGTTTGTATGGTAGATTAGAACTGTACAGGTGTTTGTATGGTAGATCAGAACTGTACAGGTGTTTGTATGGTAGATTAGAACTGTACAGGTGTTTGTATGGTAGATCAGTACTGTACAGGTGTTTGTATGGTAGATTAGAACTGTACAGGTGTTTGTATGGTAAATTAGAACTGTATAGGTGTTTGTATGGTAGACTTACTGTACAGGTGTCTGTATGGTAGATCAGAACTGTACATGTGTTTGTATGGTAGATTAGAACTGTACAGGTGTTTGTATGGTAGATTAGAACTGTACAGGTGTTTGTATGGTAGATTAGAACTGTACAGGTGTTTGTATGGTAGATTAGAACTGTACAGGTGTTTGTATGGTAGATTAGAACTGTACAGGTATCTGTATGGTAGGCCTACTGTACAGGTGTTTGTATGGTAGACCCATTGTACAGGTGTTTGTATGGTAGATTAGAACTGTACAGGTGTTTGTATGGTAGACCAACTGTACAAGTGTTTGTATGGTAGATTAGTACTGTACAGGTGTTTGTATGGTAGATTAGAACTGTACAGGTGTTTGTATGGTAGACCTACTGTACAGGTGTTTGTATGGTAGATCAGAACTGTACAGGTGTTTGTATGGTAGATCAGAACTGTACAGGTGTTTGTATGGTAGATCAGAACTGTACAGGTGTTTGTATGGTAGATTAGAACTGTACAAGTGCTTGTATGGTAGATCAACTGTACAGGTGTTTGTATGGTAGATAAGAACTGTACAGGTGCTTGTATGGTAGATCAACTGTACAGGTGTTTGTATGGTAGATCAGAACTGTACAGGTGTTTGTATGGTAGATTAGAACTGTACAGGTGTTTGTGTGGTAGATTAGAACTGTACATGTGTTTGTATGGTAGATTAGAACTGTACAGGTGTTTGTATGGTAGATTAGAACTGTACAGGTGTTTGTATGGTAGTCCTACTGTACAGGTGTCTGTATGGTAGATCAGAACTGTACAGGTGTTGGATGGTAGATTAGAACTGTACAGGTGTTTGTATGGTAGATTAAAACTGCACAGGTGTTTGTATGGTAGATCAACTGTACAGGTGTTTGTATGGTAGATCAGAACTGTACAGGTATTTGTATGGTAGATTAGAACTGTACAGGTGTTTGTATGGTAGATTAGAACTGTACAGGTGTTTGTATGGTAGATTAGAACTGTACAGGTGTTTGTATGGTAGACCCATTGTACAGGTGTTTGTATGGTAGACATACAGTACAGGTGTTTTTGTTGTAGACCAACTGTACAGGTGTTTGTATGGTAGACCTACAGTACAGGTGTTTTTGTTGTAGACCAAGTGTACATTTGTTTGTATGGTAGACCTACTGTACACGTGTTTGTATGGTAGACCTACAGTACAGGTGTTTTTGTTGTAGACCAAGTGTACATGTGTTTGTATGGTAGACCTACTGTACACGTGTTTGTATGGTAGACCTACTGTACAGGTGTTTGTATGGTAGATTAGAACTGTACAGGTGTTTGTATGGTAGACCTACTGTACAGGTGTTTGTATGGTAGACCTACTGTACAGGTGTTTGTATGGTAGATCAGAACTGTACAGGTGTTTGTATGGTAGACCTACTGTACAGGTGTTTGTATGGTAGACCTACTGTACAGGTGTTTGTATGGTAGATCAGAACTGTACAGGTGTTTGTATGGTAGACCTACTGTACAGGTGTTTGTATGGTAGACCTACTGTACAGGTGTTTGTATGGTAGACCTACTGTACAGGTGTTTGTATGGTAGACCTACTGTACACGTGTTTGTATGGTAGACCTACTGTACAGGTGTTTGTATGGTAGATTAGAACTGTACATGTGTTTGTATGGTAGACCTACTGTACACGTGTTTGTATGGTAGACCTACTGTACAGGTGTTTGTATGGTAGATTAGAACTGTACACGTGTTTGTATGGTAGACCTACTGTACAGGTGTTTGTATGGTACACCTACTGTACATGTGTTTGTATGGTAGACCTACTGTACATTTGTTTGTATGGTAGATCAGAACTGTACATGTGTTTGTATGGTAGACCTACTGTACATTTGTTTGTATGGTAGACCTACTGTACATTTGTTTGTATGGTAGACCTACTGTACAGGTGTTTGTATGGTACACCTACTGTACATTTGTTTGTATGGTAGACCTACTGTACACGTGTTTGTATGGTAGACCTACTGTACACGTGTTTGTATGGTACACCTACTGTACACGTGTTTGTATGGTAGACCTACTGTACAGGTGTTTGTATGGTACACCTACTGTACAGGTGTTTGTATGGTAGATCAGAACTGTACATGTGTTTGTATGGTAGACCTACTGTACATTTGTTTGTATGGTAGACCTACTGTACATTTGTTTGTATGGTAGACCTACTGTACAGGTGTTTGTATGGTAGATTAGAACTGTACAGGTGTTTGTATGGTAGATTAGAACTGTACAGGTGTTTGTATGGTAGACCTACAGTACAGGTGTTTGTATGGTAGACCTACTGTACAGGTGTTTGTATGGTAGACCTACTGTACACGTGTTTGTATGGTAGACCTACTGTACACGTGTTTGTATGGTAGATTAGAACTGTACAGGTGTTTGTATGGTAGACCAACTGTACACGTGTTTGTATGGTAGATCATTACTGTACATGTGTTTGTATGGTAGATTAGAACTGTACAGGTGTTTGTATGGTAGATTAGAACTGTACAGGTGTTTGTATGGTAGATTAGAACTGTACACGTGTTTGTATGGTAGACCTACAGTACAGGTGTTTGTATGGTAGACCTACTGTACACGTGTTTGTATGGTAGACCTACTGTACACGTGTTTGTATGGTAGACCTACTGTACACGTGTTTGTATGGTAGATTAGAACTGTACAGGTGTTTGTATGGTAGACCAACTGTACACGTGTTTGTATGGTAGACCTACTGTACATTTGTTTGTATGGTAGACCTACTGTACAGGTGTTTGTATGGTAGATCAGAACTGTACATGTGTTTGTATGGTAGACCTACTGTACAGGTGTTTGTATGGTAGATCAGAACTGTACATGTGTTTGTATGGTAGACCTACTGTACATTTGTTTGTATGGTAGACCTACTGTACATGTGTTTGTATGGTAGACCTACTGTACATGTGTTTGTATGGTAGACCTACTGTACAGGTGTTTTTGTTGTAGACCAACTGTACAGGTGTTTGTATGGTAGACCTACTGTACATGTGTTTGTATGGTAGACCTACTGTACAGGTGTTTGTATGGTAGACCTACTGTACATGTGTTTGTATGGTAGACCTACAGTACACGTGTTTGTATGGTACACCTACTGTACAGGTGTTTGTATGGTACACCTACTGTACATGTGTTTGTATGGTAGACCAACTGTACACGTGTTTGTATGGTAGACCTACTGTACATGTGTTTGTATGGTACACCTACTGTACAGGTGTTTGTATGGTACACCTACTGTACATGTGTTTGTATGGTAGACCTACTGTACACGTGTTTGTATGGTAGACCTACTGTACACGTGTTTGTATGGTAGACCTACAGTACACGTGTTTGTAGTGCCGTCTCTTCGTTAGTTTAATAGTCAGTAATGTCTGATTAAACCAAGTTGCACTAGGCGTCATATACCACTTTTTATCATTTGATGTTCAGTAAATCATAAATATGATTGATCTGTTTTAGAAATTTAAAGTGACCCACTGGCCTAAGGAACAATACGGAGAGTTCTACAATGGCGACTCCTACATCGTCCTCAAGGTACGTACGTCAGTATTCTCAATGTATACTGCCAGTTCTACAATGGCGACCCCTATATCGTCCTCAAGGTACGTACTGTCAGTATTCTCAATGTATACTGCCAGTTCTACAATGGCGACCCCTACATCGTCCTCAAGGTACGTACTGTCAGTATTCTCAATGTATACTGCGAGTTCTACAATGGCGACCGCTACATCGTCCTCAAGGTACGTACTGTCAGTATTCTCAATGTATACTGCCAGTTCTACAACGGCGACCCCTATATCGTCCTCAAGGTACACGTATGGTCAGTATTCTCAATGTATACTGCCAGTTCTACATTGGCGACTCCTACATCGTCCTCAAGGTACGTACTGTCAGTATTCTCAATTTATACTGCCAGTTCTACAATGGCGACCGCTACATCGTCCTCAAGGTACGTACTGTCAGTATTCTCAATCTATACTGCCAGTTCTACAATGGCGACCCCTACATCGTCCTCAAGGTACGTACTGTCAGTATTCTCAATGTATACTGCCAGTTCTACAATGGCGACCCCTATATCGTCCTCAAGGTACGTACTGTCAGTATTCTCAATGTATACTGCCAGTTCTACATTGGCGACTCCTACATCGTCCTCAAGGTACGTACTGTCAGTATTCTCAATGTATACTGCCAGTTCTACAATGGCGACCCCTATATCGTCCTCAAGGTACGTACTGTCAGTATTCTCAATGTATACTGCCAGTTCTACAATGGCGACCCCTACATCGTCCTCAAGGTACACGTACTGTCAGTATTCTCAATGTATACAGCCAGTTCTACAATGGCGACCCCTACATCGTCCTCAAGGTACGTACTGTCAGTATTCTCAATTTATACTGCCAGTTCTACAATGGCCACTCCTACATCGTCCTCAAGGTACGTACTGTCAGTATTCTCAATTTATACTGCCAGTTCTACAATGGCGACCCCTACATCGTCCTCAAGGTACGTACTGTCAGTATTCTCAATGTATACTGCCAGTTCTACAATGGCGACCCCTATATCGTCCTCAAGGTACGTACTGTCAGTATTCTCAATGTATACTGCCAGTTCTACAACGGCGACCCCTATATCGTCCTCAAGGTACGTACTGTCAGTATTCTCAATGTATACGGCCAGTTCTACAATGGCGACCCCTACATCGTCCTCAAGGTACGTACTGTCAGTATTCTCAATGTATACTGCCAGTTCTACAATGGCGACCTCTACATCGTCCTCAAGGTACGTACTGTCAGTATTCTCAATGTATACTGCCAGTTCTACATTGGCGACTCCTACATCGTCCTCAAGGTACGTACTGTCAGTATTCTCAATTTATACTGCCAGTTCTACAATGGCGACCGCTACATCGTCCTCAAGGTACGTACTGTCAGTATTCTCAATCTATACTGCCAGTTCTACAATGGCGACCCCTATATCGTCCTCAAGGTACGTACTGTCAGTATTCTCAATGTATACTGCCAGTTCTACAACGGCGACCCCTATATCGTCCTCAAGGTACGTACTGTCAGTATTCTCAATGTATACTGCCAGTTCTACAACGGCGACCCCTATATCGTCCTCAAGGTACGTACTGTCAGTATTCTCAATGTATACTGCCAGTTCTACAACGGCGACCCCTATATCGTCCTCAAGGTACGTACTGTCAGTATTCTCAATGTATACTGCCAGTTCTACAATGGCGACCCCTATATCGTCCTCAAGGTACGTACTGTCAGTATTCTCAATGTATACTGCCAGTTCTACAATGGCGACCCCTACATCGTCCTCAAGGTACGTACTGTCAGTATTCTCAATGTATACTGCGAGTTCTACAATGGCGACCGCTACATCGTCCTCAAGGTACGTACTGTCAGTATTCTCAATCTATACTGCCAGTTCTACAATGGCGACCCCTACATCGTCCTCAAGGTACACGTATGGTCAGTATTCTCAATGTATACTGCCAGTTCTACAATGGCGACCCCTATATATATCGTCCTCAAGGTACGTTCGTCAGTATTCTCAATGTATACTGCCAGTTCCTCGAGGTGCGTACTGTCAGTATTTTCCATACATACTCTGTACCTTAAGTAGCTACAAGTGAATTTTAGATTTAGATAAAAAATTGAATTTAATGTATTTCAGTTGTATTCAAGATGTGATCGATCGGACAGAAAAAAGTTGCAATTTCAATGGTTTTTTTTTAAAATGTTGACAGACGACTGACGATCCCGGAAGTGGAGAATTGGCTCTACACGTGCATTTTTGGATCGGGAAAAACAGTAGCCAGGTTAGTGAAAGTGGAATAATAAATGTAAAATGATATTTATCACTAATAACTGTTTATCACACACTCTTTCTTGCCTTGTATACTTGTTTCAATAATAGAACGTTGATTTGTGACATTCGTCTGTACAGGATGAGTACGGGACTGCGGCCTACAAGACAGTGGAGCTAGACACCTTGCTGGATGATAGGGCCATACAACACAGGGAGGTTCAAGGTCACGAATCTAGTCTCTTCAAATCCTACTTCGATACTATTACGTGAGTAAACATATTTCTATCGTATGCGAAGGGCAACTCCCGGTCATTTGTAACGTGAAATATCTATATTGTCGATTTTGGTCTGTTTAAGAAACATATAGCGATATACTAGTACTCGGATGTGCACAGGTATTTGAATTTCGCGGAATGGCATACTAGGTTCTGAGACGAACTCTGATCAATCCGTCCGTCACTTACAGACACAGTCACCCTGTCAGTCACTTACAGACACAGTCACCCTGTCAGTCACTTACAGACACAGTCACCCTGTCAGTCACTTACAGAAACAGTCGCCCTGTCAGTCACTTACAGAAACAGTCGCCCTGTCAGTCACTTACAGAAACAGTCGCCCTGTCAGTCACTTACAGACACAGTCACCCTGTCAGTCACTTACAGACACAGTCACCCTGTCAGTCACTTACAGAAACAGTCGCCCTGTCAGTCACTTACAGACACAGTCACCCTGTCAGTCACTTACAGAAACAGTCACCCTGTCAGTCACTTACAGACACAGTCGCCCTGTCAGTCACTTACAGACACAGTCACCCTGTCAGTCACTTACAGACACAGTCACCCTGTCAGTCACTTACAGACACAGTCGCCCTGTCAGTCACTTACAGACACAGACACAGTCAATCTGTCAGTCACTTACAGACACAGTCACCCTGTCAGTCACTTACAGACACAGTCGCCCTGTCAGTCACTTACAGACACAGTCACCCTGTCAGTCACTTACAGACACAGTAACTCCGTCACTTACAGAAACAGTCACTCTGTCAGTCACTTACAGACACAGTCACCCTGTCAGTCACTTACAGACACAGTCACTCCGTCACTTACGGACACAGTCACCCTGTCAGTCACTTACAGAAACAGTCACTCCGTCACTTACAGACACAGTCTGAAAGGTTCCTTGGATGAAGCCCGACATGGTTTTCGAAAATAATTGACCTTGACCCATATATAATGTGAAAGGGATACAAATCGATTAAAACATTTAAACGACTTCTTCTCAATAAACAAGAAGCACAGGGAGTTGATATTTGGTCAATAAGGTCATTACTAAGGTTGCATGGCTGCCAAATTGTTCAAAGGAATGACCTTGACCTACATTCAAGGTCACAGGGGTCAAATAGCTAAAATCTTCAAACAACTTCTTCTCAATAACTAAGAGGACCATGGAGTTGATATTTGGTCAGTAGCATGCTGGATTTAAAGGCTACCAAGTTTGTTCAAAAGAATGACTTTGACTTCAAGGTCACAAGGGTCACATTGGTTAACATCTTTAAACAACTTCTCAATAACCAAGAGGCCCAGGGATCAGATACCGGTCTGAAGCATGCTGGGATGAAGGGCTACCAAGTTTGTTCAAATTAATGACCTTGACCTTTATTCAAAGTCGCAGGGGTCAAATAAACTAAAATATTTCCATTACTTCTTCTCATTCACCAAAAGGTCCAGAAACATGATATTTTACTTGTAGCATGTTTGAGTGAAGGACTTTAGACAATGTGTTCAAATCAATGACCTTGACCATGATTTAATTTTGAAAGAGTTAAATTGCCCAAAATAGTAAATCAATATAAGGACGCCTTTTCAAATGACCGAGAGACCATGTTATATTATATCTGATACAGTAGTTCTTAACTATGTATAAAAACGATTGCTGGATAACAGGCGATTCGGGTCCATTTGGCCCTTGTATTTTCAACTTCATATGGGATTTTACATAAAATCTCAAATAAAACAAAACAAATTTAAGATCCTCAATGTGGAGGGCTTAAACATTCGCCATTGACAATTGATGACGTCACGTCATTGTCCACATTATGAGGTCACAATATAATTAATAGATATCTAACTGGTGCGGTCAATGACTAGCAGGCAGTTTGTGTGATAAATTCATGTTATAAACTTGTAGCATATTGGAAGGTGGAGCTGATACTGGTTTCCGTCACGTGAAACCAGAAGAGTACAAGCCAAGGTTGCTCCATTTTAGTGGTGCCAGAAGGAACATCGAGGTTGTGGAGGTAAATAGGGAGGAACATATCCTGGTAACATAAAGGAATGACTCATCAATGGACAACAGAGATGAGGTTATATTATTGTATTAACTTAACGTTTGGATGATCGCCTTGCAAGATAAATTTGTCTAAAATATTTGCTGTCGTGATTTCAGAAATGTAACCGATAATTATATGCATGTCTCTAAGACAAATCATTGCGAAGTTTCATTCTTATTTTCGGGACGTAATCAAATATAAGGAATTTTTGTTTGCTTAACCTTCCGAAACATTCTGCTAAACAGATATAACATATAAATCAGGTTATTTCACCTGCTCTTATTGTAGATCCCGCTTTCCAGGAACTCTATCAACAGCGGCGACGTCTACATCCTCGACCTTGGAAGGGACATCTACCAATGGAACGGGAAGGATTCCAGTAAAGATGAGCGTTTCCAGGTGATGCTCATTAGGCGCTTAAGTAACCAAATGAGTTTGGGCTTCAGATATTGTCTAGATACCAAATGTTCAAAGAAAATGTGGGGTTGAAGACAACCCAAAATACATCTTGAAGCGAGGTTAGAGTGTACGGATATGTTTGAAGGCTAGCCTGAGGGGCGGGGATGTCCTTGTTCTCTCCATCAGTTAGCAGGATTAGAGTGTAGGATATGTTTGAAAGCTAGCCTGAGGGGCGGGGATGTCCTTGTTCTCTCCATCAGTTAGCGGGATTAGAGTGTAGGATATGTTTGAAAGCTAGCCTGAGGGGCGGGGATGTCCTTGTTCTCTCCATCACTTAGCGGGATTAGAGTGTAGGATATGTTTGAAAGCTAGCCTGAGGGGCGGGGATGTCCTTGTTCTCTCCATCACTTAGCGGGATTAGAGTGTAGGATATGTTTGAAAGCTAGCCTGAGGGGCGGGGATGTCCTTGTTCTCTCCATCAGTTAGCGGGATTAGAGTGTAGGATAGGTTTGAAGGCTAGCCTGAGGGGCGGGGATGTCCTTGTTCTCTCCATCAGTTAGCGGGATTAGAGTGTAGGATATGTTTGAAGGCTAGCCTGAGGGGCGGGGATGTCCTTGTTCTCTCCATCACTTAGCGGGATTAGAGTGTAGGATATGTTTGAAGGCTAGCCTGAGGGGCGGGGATGTCCTTGTTCTCTCCATCACTTAGCGGGATTAGAGTGTAGGATATGTTTGAAAGCTAGCCTGAGGGGCGGGGATGTCCTTGTTCTCTCCATCACTTAGCGGGATTAGAGTGTAGGATATGTTTGAAAGCTAGCCTGAGGGGCGGGGATGTCCTTGTTCTCTCCATCACTTAGCGGGATTAGAGTGTAGGATATGTTTAAAGGCTAGCCTGAGGGGAGGTTAAGTTTTTGTAATTCTCTCGGACTGCTACTTAAGCTTCTCACTGGATCTTGAAGTCTCATTTACATGTAAATCGTAAGGAGATTATGGCGGCCTTTACACATACATTGTAATTAATGTTTTTGATGTCTTCGTTACTGGACTATCCCCGCCATTAGCCATTGATCCTGTCAGGCAATTGGTTTTACATCTTGGATTACATCTGTGATAACACCTGCGATTACATCTGTGATTTACATATGCGATTACACCTGTAATTACACCTGTGATTTACATCTGTGATTGAAATCTCTGATTGCATCTGTGGTTACATATATGATTCCATCTGTGATTACATTAATGATCACACATGTGATTACATCTATTATTACTTCTGTGACAACATCTATGATTACATCTATGATAGCATCTATGGTTACATATTTGATTGCACCTGTGGTTACAACTGTGACCACATCTGTGATTACACCTGTGATTACATCTGTGATTACATCTGTGATTACATCTGTGGTTACATCTATGATTACATCTGTGATTACATCTATGATTACATCTGTGATTACATCTGTGGTTACACCTGTGGTTACATATGTGATAACATCTATGATTACATCTATGATTACATATGTGATTACATCTGTGATTTCATCTGTGGATATACATGTGGTTACATCTGTGATTACACCTGTGATTACATCTATGATTACATCTGTGATAACATCTATGATTACATCTATGATAGCATCTATGGTTACATATTTGATTGCACCTGTGGTTACAACTGTGACCACATCTGTGATTACACCTGTGATTACATCTGTGATTACATCTGTGATTACATCTGTGGTTACATCTATGATTACATCTGTGATTACATCTATGATTACATCTGTGATTACATCTGTGGTTACACCTGTGGTTACATATGTGATAACATCTATGATTACATCTATGATTACATATGTGATTACATCTGTGATTTCATCTGTGGATATACATGTGGTTACATCTGTGATTACACCTGTGATTACATCTATGATTACATCTGTGATAACATCTATGATTACATATGTGATTACATCTATGACTACATCTATTATTACATCTGATTACATCTGTGATTACATCTATGATTACACCTGTGATTACATCTGTGATTACACCTGTGATTACATCTGTGATTACATCTATGATTACATCTGTGATTACATCTGTGATTGCATCTGTGGTTACATCTGTGATTACATCTATGGTTACATATGTGATTAAATCTATGATTACATATGTGATTACATCTGTGACTACATCTGTGATTACATCTGTGGTTACATCTGTGATTACATCTATGGTTACATATGTGATTAAATCTATGATTACACCTGTGATTACATCTATGATTACATCTGTGATTACGCCTGTGATTACATCTGTGATTACATCTGTGGTTACATCTGTGATTACATCTATGATTACATCTGTGATTACATCTATGATTACACCTGTGATAACATGTGATTACATCTGTGATTACACCTGTTATTACATCTGTGATTACATCTATAATTACATCTGTGATTACATCTATGATTACATCTGTGATTACATATGTGGTTACATATGTGATAACACCTGTGATTACATATATGATTACACCTGTGATTACATCTGTGGTTACATATGTGATAACACATGTGATTACATCTGTGATTACACATGTGATTACATCTGTGATTACATATGTGATAACACCTGTGATTACATCTGTGGTTACACCTGTGATTACACCTGTGATAACATCTGTGATTACACCTGTGATTACATCTGTGATTACATCTGTGATTACACCTGTGATTACATCTGTGATTACACCTGTGATTACATCTGTGATTACATTTGTGGTTACATCTGTGGTTACATCTGTGATTACAGTTGTGGTTACATCTGTGATTACATCCGTGGTTACATTTGTGATTACACCTGTGATTACATCTGTGATTACATCTGTGATTACATCTGTGATTACATCTGTGGTTACATATGTGGTTACATCTGTGATTACATCTGTGGTTACATCTGTGATTACACCTGTGATTACACCTGTGATTACACCTGTGATTACATATGAGGTTACATCTGTGATTACACCTGTGATTACATATGTGGTTACATCTGTGATTACATCTGTGATTACACCTGTGATTACACCTGTGATTACATCTGTGGTTACATATGTGATTAAATCTGTGATTACACCTGTGATTGCATCTGTGATTACACCTGTGATTACATCTGTGATTACACCTGTGATTACATCTGTGATTACACCTGTGATTACATCTGTGATTACGCCTGTGATTACATCTGTGATTACACCTGTGGTTACATCTGTGATTACATCTGTGGTTACATCTGTGATTACATCTATGATTACACTTGTGATTACATCTGTGATTACATATGTGATAACACCTGTGATTACATCTGTTGTTATATCTGTTATTACTAATATTATTGCATCTATGATTACATCTCCTGTGAAGGAAAAATAATGAAGAATAATTACAGAAGATTTCCTTAAACAGGCGATGAGCTTCCTCTCCAATCTTAAGATAGAACGAAAAGCCACGTCCGAGGTACTGGAGGAAGAAATGTTGTACCCCGAGGTAGGTTTTACAGGTAACGAGTAAGTATACAGCTGGTCATGTATATGGTTGATCTAGTTTGACCAGATCAGATAATCAATATCCAGAAAGAAAGACAGACGACTCGAGGTATATGAAACATTAGAAACATGATCTGCCATGATCTCAAAACTCTTCACATTCACAGGATACAACCAAGAACTACACAAAACCTCTTTCCAAAGGAACTATATAAAACTCCACTAACAACAACCCTAGAATACGGCCAGGAACTATTCAAAGCCTTACTCTCAACAACCCCAGGATACGGCCAGGAACTATACAAAACCTCACTCCCAACCACCCCGGGATACGGCCAGGAACTATACAAAACCTCGATCCCAACCACCCCAGGATACGGCCAGGAACTATACAAAACCTCACTCCCAACCACCCCAGGATACGGCAAGGAGATATACAAAACCTCACCCCAACCACCCCAGGATACGGCCAGGAACTATACAAAACCTCGATCCCAACCACCCCAGGATACGGCCAGGAACTATACAAAACCTCACTCCCAACCACCCCAGGATACGGCAAGGAGATATACAAAACCTCACCCCAACCACCCCAGGATACGGCCAGGAACTATACAAAACCTCACTCCCAACCACCCCAGTATACGGTCAGGAACTATACACAACCTCACCCCCAACCACCCCAGGATACGACCAGGAACTATACAAAACCTCACTCCCAACCACCCCAGGATACGGCCAGGAACTATACAAAACCTCACTCCCAACCACCCCAGGATACGGCCAGGAACTATACAAAACCTCACTCCCAACCACCCCGGGATACGGCCAGGAACTATACACAACCCCACTCCCAACCACCCCAGGATACGGCCAGGAACTATACAAAACCCCACTCCCAACCACCCCGGGATACGGCCAGGAACTATACACAACCTCACTCCCAACCACCCCAGGATACGGTCAGGAACTATACAAAACCTCACTCCCAACAACCCCAGGATACGGCTAGGAACTATACAAAACCTCACTCCCAACCACCCCGGGATACGGCTAGGAACTATACAAAACCTCACTTCCAACCACCCCAGTATACGGCCAGGAACTATACAAAACCTCACTCCCAACCACCCCAGTATACGACCAGGAACTATACACAACCTCACTCCCAACCACCCCAGGATACGGCCAGGAACTATACACAACCTCACTCCCAACAACCCCAGGATACGGCTAGGAACTATACAAAACCTCACTCCCAACAACCCCAGGATACGGCTAGGAACTATACAAAACCTCACTCCCAACCACCCCAGTATACGGCCAGGAACTATACACAACCTCACTCCCAACCACCCCAGGATACGGTCAGGAACTATACAAAACCTCACTCCCAACCACCCCAGGATACGGCTAGGAACTATACAAAACCTCACTCCTAACCTCCCCAGTATACGACCAGGAACTATACACAACCTCACTCCAAACCACCCCGGGATACGGCCAGGAACTATTCAAAACGTCACTCCCAACCACCCCAGGATACGGCCAGGAACTATACAAAACCTCGATCCCAACCACCCCAGGATACGGCCAGGAACTATACAAAACCTCACTCCCAACCACCCCAGGATACGGCAAGGAGATATACAAAACCTCACCCCAACCACCCCAGGATACGGCCAGGAACTATACAAAACCTCACTCCCAACCACCCCAGTATACGGTCAGGAACTATACACAACCTCACCCCCAACCACCCCAGGATACGACCAGGAACTATACAAAACCTCACTCCCAACCACCCCAGGATACGGCCAGGAACTATACAAAACCTCACTCCCAACCACCCCGGGATACGGCCAGGAACTATACAAAACCTCACTCCCAACCACCCCGGGATACGGCCAGGAACTATACACAACCCCACTCCCAACCACCCCAGGATACGGCCAGGAACTATACAAAACCCCACTCCCAACCACCCCGGGATACGGCCAGGAACTATACACAACCTCACTCCCAACCACCCCAGGATACGGTCAGGAACTATACAAAACCTCACTCCCAACAACCCCAGGATACGGCTAGGAACTATACAAAACCTCACTCCCAACCACCCCGGGATACGGCTAGGAACTATACAAAACCTCACTTCCAACCACCCCAGTATACGGCCAGGAACTATACAAAACCTCACTCCCAACCACCCCAGTATACGACCAGGAACTATACACAACCTCACTCCCAACCACCCCAGGATACGGCCAGGAACTATACACAACCTCACTCCCAACAACCCCAGGATACGGCTAGGAACTATACAAAACCTCACTCCCAACAACCCCAGGATACGGCTAGGAACTATACAAAACCTCACTCCCAACCACCCCAGTATACGGCCAGGAACTATACACAACCTCACTCCCAACCACCCCAGGATACGGTCAGGAACTATACAAAACCTCACTCCCAACCACCCCAGGATACGGCTAGGAACTATACAAAACCTCACTCCTAACCTCCCCAGTATACGACCAGGAACTATACACAACCTCACTCCAAACCACCCCGGGATACGGCCAGGAACTATTCAAAACGTCACTCCCAACCACCCCAGGATACGGCCAGGAACTATACAAAACCTCACTCCCAACCACCCCAGGATACGGCCAGGAACTGTACAAAACCTCACTCCCAACCACCCCAGTATACGGCCAGGAACTATACAAAACATCACTCCCAACCACCCCGGGATACGGCCAGGAACTATACAAAACCTCACTCTCAACCACCCAGGATACGGCCAGGAACTATACAAAACCTCACTCCCAACCACCCCAGTATACGGCCAGGAACTATACAAAACCTCACTCCCAACTACCCCAGGATACGGCCAGGAACTATACAAAACCTCACTCCCAACCACCCCAGTATACGGCCAGGAACTATACAAAACCTCACTCCCAACCACCCCAGTATACGGCCAGGAACTATACAAAACCTCACTCCCAACCACCCCAGTATACGACCAGGAACTATACAAAACCTCTCTCCCAACCACCCCAGGATACGGCCAGGAACTATACAAAACCTCACTCCCAACCACCCCAGGATACGGCCAGGAACTATACACAACCTCACTCCCAACAACCCAAGGATACGGCCAGGAACTATACAAAACCTCACTCCCAACCACCCCAGTATACGGCCAGGAACTATACAAAACCTCACTCCCAACCACCCCAGGATACGGCCAGAAAATATACAAAACCCCACTCTCAACCACCCCAGTATACGGCCAAGAACTATACACAACCTCACTCCCAACCACCCTAGGATACGGCCAGGAACTATACAAAACCTCACTCCCAACCACCCCAGTATACGGCCAAGAACTATACACAACCTCACTCCCAACCACCCCAGTATACGGCCAGGAACTATACAAAACCTCACTCCCAACCACCCCAGTATACGGCCAAGAACTATACACAACCTCACTCCCAACCACCCTAGGATACGGCCAGGAACTATACACAACCTCAGTCCGCAAACGTTGTATGCAGAGTACCGTAAACCTCAGTACGAGCAGTGTCTAGAACAGTCTTAACTACAAAAAAGTATTGGATATAGTGATATTTACTAACAGCAGTCCTCACATGACACCTATGCTCTCTACGTTGGGATACATCAGTTGCTATTACCAAAGTGACACATTCCATGTATACACAGGGATACATCAGTTGTTGTTACCATAGTGACACATTCCATGTATATACAGGGATACATCAGTTGTTGTTACCATAGTGACATATTCCATGTATACACAGGGATACATCAGTTGTTGTTACCATAGTGACACATTCCATGTATATACAGGGATACATCAGTTGTTGTTACCATAGTGACACATTCCATGTATATACAGGGATACATCAGTTGTTGTTACCATAGTGACACATTCCATGTATACACAGGGATACATCAGTTGTTGTTACCAAAGTGACACATTCCATGTATACACAGGGATACATCAGTTGTTGTTACCAAAGTGACACATTCCATGTATACACAGGGATACATCAGTTGTTGTTACCATAGTGACACATTCCATGTATATACAGGGATACATCAGTTGTTGTTACCATAGTGACACATTCCATGTATACACAGGGATACATCAGTTGTTGTTACCAAAGTGACACATTCCATGTATACACAGGGATACATCAGTTGTTGTTACCATAGTGACACATTCCATGTATACACAGGGATACATCAGTTGTTGTTACCAAAGTGACACATTCCATGTATATACAGGGATACATCAGTTGTTGTTACCATAGTGACACATTCCATGTATATACAGGGATACATCAGTTGTTGTTACCATAGTGACACATTCCATGTATACACAGGGATACATCAGTTGTTGTTACCATAGTGACACATTCCATGTATATACAGGGATACATCAGTTGTTGTTACCATAGTGACACATTACATGTATACATAAGGATACATCAGTTGTTGTTGCCATAGTTACATTCGGTATCGGTACCTTTAACTCTAATCAGGACTGGAACGGCACCCATATTTCATAAGCAACAATGCTGTCGGCAGCAGCGACATGTTTTCGGTATTTGGTTGATGCTCCATTATTCTTCTGAATCAGTGATTGTATACATGTAAATCTATCTATAACACGTTGCAGTATTGAAATGTCAAATGATCAATATAATAGAATACCTCCTCATCTTTGCAGCACAAGTTCTATGCCTCTCTGACAGAGGAAGTTGAACCCGAAGACGACAGCGATGATGAGGAAGGCGAGGACAGCGGCGACGAAAAGCGACTCTTTCAGTAAGTGATGTGATCGTCTAGTATGAATATTAAACTAGACGGACAGAAACTCTTGTCAAACTTATACCGTATAGAAACCCCTGTCAACCTTAAACAGTATAGAAACCCCTGTCATCCTGATACAGTATAGAAACCTCCATCATCCTGATACAGTATAGAAACCCCTGTCATCCTTATACAGTATAGAAACCCTGTCATCCTTATACAATATAGAAACCCCTGTCAACCTTAAACAGTATAGAAACCCCTGTCATCCTGATACAGTATAGAAACCTCCATCATCCTGATACAGTATAGAAACCCCTGTCATCCTTATACAGTATACAAACTCCTGTCATCCTTATACAGTATAGAAACCCCTGTCATCCTGATACAGTATAGAAACCCCTGTCATCCTTATACAATATAGAAACCCTGTCACCCTTATACAGTATAGAAACCTGTGTCATCCTTATACAGTATAGAAACCCCTGTCATCCTTATACAATATAGAAACCCTGTCATCCTTATACAGTATAGAAACCCTGTCACCCTTATACAGTATAGAAACCTGTGTCATCCTTATACAGTATAGAAACCCCTGTCATCCGTATACAGTATAGAAACCCTGTCACCCTTATACAGTATAGAAACCTGTGTCATCCATATACAGTATAGAAACCTGTGTCATCCATATACAGTATAGAAACCCCTGTCACCCTTATACAGTATAGAAACCCTGTCACCCTTATACAGTATAGAAACCCCTGTCATACTTATACAGTATAGAAACCCCTGTCATACTTATACAGTATAGAAACCCCTGTCATCCTTATACAGTATAGAAACCCCTGTCATCCTTATACAGTATAGAAACCCTGTCATCCTTATACAGTATAGAAACCTGTGTCATCCTTATACAGTATAGAAACCCCTGTCATCCTGATACAGTATAGAAACCCTGTCACCCTTATACAGTATAGAAACCCCTGTCATCCTTATACAGTATAGAAACCCCTGTCATCCTTATACAGTATAGAAACCCTGTCATTCTTATACAGTATAGAAACCCTGTCACCCTTATACAGTATAGAAACCCCTGTCATCCTTATACAGTATATAAACCCTGTCATCCTTATACAATATAGAAACCCCTGTCATCCTTATACAGTATAGAAACCCCTGTCATCCTTATACAGTATAGAAACCCTGTCATTCTTATACAGTATAGAAACCCTGTCTCCCTTATACAGTATAGAAACCCCTGTCATCCTTATACAGTATATAAACCCTGTCATCCTTATACAATATAGAAACCCCTGTCATCCTTATACAGTATAGAAACCTGTGTCATCCTTATACAGTATAGAAACCCCTGTCATCCTTATACAGTATAGAAACCCCTGTCATCCTTATACAGTATAGAAACCTGTGTCATCCATATACAGTATAGAAACCCCTGTCATCCTTATACAGTATAGAAACCCCTGTCATCCTTATACAGTATAGAAACCTCCATCATCCTGATACAGTATAGAAACCCCTGTCATCCTGATACAGTATAGAAACTTCCATCATCCTGATACAGTATAGAAACTTCCATCATCCTGATACAGTATAGAAACCCCTGTCATCCTTATACAGTATAGAAACCCCTGTCATCCTGATACAGTATAGAAACCTGTGTCATCCTGATACAGTATAGAAACCCCTGTCATACTTATACAGTATACAAACTCCTGTCATCCTTATACAGTATAGAAACCCTGTCATTCTTATACAGTATATAAACCCTGTCACCCTTATACAGTATAGAAACCCCTGTCATCCTTATACAGTATAGAAACCCTGTCATTCTTATACAGTATATAAACCCTGTCACCCTTATACAGTATAGAAACCCCTGTCATCCTTATACAGTATATAAACCCTGTCACCCTTATACAGTATAGAAACCTGTGTCATCCATATACAGTATAGAAACCTCCATCATCCTGATACAGTATAGAAACCCCTGTCATCCTGATACAGTATAGAAACTTCCATCATCCTGATACAGTATAGAACTTCCATCATCCTGATAACAACAAATGTCAGTCTGTCAACATGTGATGTAAATATCAGTCTACGTCATCATATGACGTAAATGTCAGACTACGTCAACATGTGACGTAAATGTCAAAGACAACATGTGACGTAAATATCAGTCGGAGACAACATGTGATGTAAATGTCTGTCTGAGTCAATATGTGACGTAAATATCAGTCTGAGTCAACATGTGACGTAAATATCAGTCTGAGTCAACATGTGACGTAAATATCAGTCAGAGTCAACATGTGATGTAAAAGTCTGTCTGAGTCAACATGTGACGTAAATATCAGTCTGAGTCAACATGTGATGTAAATGTCTATCTGAGTCATCATGTGTCGTAAATATCAGTCGGAGTCAACATGTGATGTAAATGTCTGTCTGAGTCAACATGTGACGTAAATATCAGTCTGAGTCAACATGTGACGTAAATATCAGTCTGAGTGAACATGTGATGTATATGTCTGTCTGAGTTATCATGTGTCGTAAATATCAGTCAGTCGGAGTCAACATGTGATGTAAATGTCTGCCTGAGTCAACATGTGACGTAAATATCAGTCTGAGTCAACATGTGATGTAAATGTCTGTCTGAGTCATCATGTGTCGTAAATGTTTGTCTGAGTCAACTTGTGACGTAAATATCAGTCTGAGTCAACATGTGATGTAAAAGTCTGTCTGAGTCAACATGTGATGTAAATGTCTGTCTGAGTCAACATGTGACGTATATGTCTGTCTGAGTCAACTTGTGATGTAAATGTCTGTCTGAGTCAACATGTGACGTAAATATCAGTCGGAGTCAACATGTGATGTAAATGTCTGTCTGAGTCATCATGTGTCGTAAATGTTTGTCTGAGTCAACTTGTGACGTAAATATCAGTCTGAGTCAACCTGTGATGTAAAAGTCTGTCTGAGTCAACATGTGATGTAAATGTCTGTCTGAGTCAACATGTGACGTATATGTCTGTCTGAGTCAACTTGTGATGTAAATGTCTGTCTGAGTCAACATGTGACGTAAATATCAGTCGGAGTCAACATGTGATGTAAATGTCTGTCTGAGTGATCATGTGTCGTAAATGTTTGTCTGAGTCAACTTGTGACGTAAATATCAGTCTGAGTCAACATGTGATGTAAAAGTCTGTCTGAGACAACTTGTGATGTAAATGTCTGTCTGAGTCAACATGTGTCGTAAATGTGTCTGAGTCAACTTGTGATGTAAATGTCTGTCTGAGTCAACTTGTGATGTAAATGTCTGTCTGAGTCAACATGTGACGTAAATATCAGTCTGAGTCAACATGTGACGTAAATGTCTGTCTGAGTCAACATGTGACGTAAATATCAGTCTGAGTCAACATGTGATGTAAAAGTCTGTCTAAATCAACCTATTTCCATTGCAGGGTTTCAGATTCCTCCGGAAAAATAGCCATGAAACAATTGAAAACCGGAGACGTGTCGTGGGACGACTTTCAAGATCAGGTAAACATCTGTAGGAATTGTTACATATGGACCTGATACACAGGTATGGAAACGGTGTATATTTCAGTGCTTGAATCGAAAGGTACGAGAGAAATGTTTCTTAAGAAGTTTTTTTTCAAATGGTAAGTGCCGATGTATCATCGGAGTCACAAATCTTACTTTTTATATAGAATTTACCCATCAATGACGATGGTTATTATGGAATATCATTACCATGCAGGTTGGCTCTGTGCTGTATGGTTGACTATCTGGCACCATACCGCCCAACTGAGCACAAAGGATATTTGTCCGGACCACCACTTCCTTGTTACTTCACCTACATTTACGTACCTTGTTCTGTATCTGGTGCGGCTATGAAGTGTGTAAAAGTTGAATCTTTACTACAATGACATTTCTATATCTATATACAGGATGTGTTTTTGTACCACCACGGAAGCCTAGGGGTATTTGTATGGGTTGGAAAGGGCGCTTCAACAACAGAGAAGAAAAACGGCATGCCATATGCTCACGTACGTATTGGATGTCAACAAATCGCCGTTAAAATGTATCTCTGAAAGAATTTCTCTAATATGTGCTGTTACCTCCATCGCTCGTATTGGCTAGTACGTAGTTATTAACATTTTGATATGTTCTGTTATTTCCAGAACTTTTTGCAGAAGCAAAAGAAGTGCTACTTGCCTATTACAGTGGTTCGCCAGGGACAGGATTCTGCCGATTTCCAACTTGCCATGACTGCTTAAGGATGTTAAAGACACAAACCAACACTATGCGTTGGCGTTCATTGAGACGATATGTCGTCACTTAGATAGCTTACAGGCTTATATTCATATTGTGCTTCCGTCAATTTTAGATAATAGCCCCGAACATTATTTTATAACCGACTGATTCGTGCTAATGCTGGTATCGTGATGCAATATTGGTCACGTGATCCCAGCCCTGTACATGCATGTTACAATTCATGATGTCGGTGACATCACTGTGGTGTTACGATGTATATTATAATTATTGCACGTATTTTATTTATTTAAACTTGTTTAATTGCTCTGTATTCGGAAACTTTTAAAGTTACTAATGCTTATCTTAATGGACGTCTGACGTGGTGATAGGTTTCACAGAGCGGAATTCACACCACGTGATCTCGTTACATAACTAACATGTCTTCCTATTTCTGCTGACCAACCCAATTGTATTTGTATAAGTGTGTTGACGAATGAATTACCTATGGACGTTCAAGCTTGAAGTTACTACCATTGTAAAAGTTTCACATTCCAAGGCAAGTTATATAAGAGAATTCTACCAATAAATCATACCATATTTGTGAAATACAATTTTACACCAGTACACCCATTTCATTAATTGAGAAAATGAATAATACGAAAATTAGATTGATCTTTATTTTGAAACAAGTAAAACAAGATAATACGCCCGACAGTGTTTGCTGGTTTTGAATCCCCTGTAATATGGAAAACAAATCTCAAGGTTAGTTTATTCCACAATCGCTTGTTAATACATGAAATCCAGTATGTGTCAGTTAGCAGTACAGTACACAGATTTGGGACCCTACTTCTTATTTCTTTTTATTTTGATTTTGTATATTAAATCACTTGTTACTGTTATTATCGTTTTATCTATCTATGTCAATTATTAAAAACCAATCTTATATTGTGAACACTTCTTGTTGTTGTTAATTGTGTGATTTGTTGTCATTTTTTCATTGGGATGAGTCTCCATTTTGACAGTTCGCCTTCATGAGTTACCAACAAGTAAGATTAACTTTCTATAGACTAACGTCCTGATTGTTTGTTTGATTAGAGTAACATTTGTAATGACGTGGTGGAATCCTTTTTGAAACTTAATATAATATGACGAGGTGGAATTTAGTTGTAAGCTTTATTTGCTATGACGAGGTGACATGCTTTTGGAAGTTTTATTTACCATGATGACGTGGAATCCTTGTGTAAGCATTATTTACTATGACGAGGTGACATGCTTTTGGATGCTTTATTTGCTATAACGACGTGGACTCCTTTTTTTGCAAGCTTGATTTGCGATGACGATGTGGAATTCTTTTGGAAGCTTTCTTTGCGATGACGATGTGGAATCTTTTTTTGGAAGCTTCATTTACTATGACGCCGTGTAATTCTTTTGGAAGCTTTCTTTGCGATGACGATGTGGAATCTTTTTTTGGAAGCTTCATTTACTATGACGCCGTGTAATTCTTTTGGAAGCTTTATTTACTATGGCGACATGGACTTCTGTTTAAAGTTTTATTTGCGATGACGATGTAAAATCTGTTCAGAAGCTTTATTTGTTATGACGAGGTGGAGTCCTTTTGGAATCTTCATTTACCATGACGACGTGGAATCATTATGAAGATTTATTTACCATGACGAGGTTGACAAATACTTGTTTACAATTACAATGAAACACAATATTATGCATCGACGTCAGATGAACCTATTTATATTATAGACAAGGAAGTATCATGCATTGAGGATTTTTTTTGTGAGTTTTACGTAAGACTAACTATGAGATTGCAATCATTTTCCTTCCCGTTGTTTGACACTATTTATAGCCTGTTAGTTTAAACCGCAACCATGTATCCACACTATTTCAACCGGGGCCATGTATCCACACTATTTCAACCAGGGCCATGTATCCACACTATTTCTACCAGGACCATGTATCCACACTATTTCAACCAGGACCATGTATCCACAATGTTCCAACCAGGACCATGTATCCACAATGTTCTAACCAGGACCATTTATCCACAATGTTCCAACCAGGACCATGTATCCACAATGTTCCAACCAGGACCATGTATCCACAATGTTCCAACCAGGACCATGAATCCACACTATTTCAACCAGGACCATGTATCCACAATGTTCTAACCAGGACCATGTATCCACAATGTTCTAACCAGGACCATTTATCCACAATGTTCTAACCAGGACCATTTATCCACAATGTTCCAACCAGGACCATTTATCCACAATGTTCTAACCAGGACCATGTATCCACAATGTTCTAACCAGGACCATTTATCCACACTATTTCAACCAGGACCATGTATCCACAATGTTCCAACCAGGACCATGTATCCAGACTATTTCAACCAGGACCATGTATCCACAATGTTCCAACCAGGACCATGTATCCACAATGTTCCAACCAGGACCATGTATCCACAATGTTCCAACCAGGACCATGAATCCACACTATTTCAACCAGGACCATGTATCCACAATGTTCTAACCAGGACCATGTATCCACAATGTTCCAACCAGGACCATGTATCCACAATGTTCTAACCAGGACCATGTATCCACAATGTTCTAACCAGGACCATTTATCCACAATGTTCTAACCAGGACCATTTATCCACAATGTTTCAACCAGGACCATTTATCCACAATGTTCTAACCAGGACCATGTATCCACACTATTTCAACCAGGGCCATGTATCCACACTATTTAAACCAGGGCCATGTATCCACAATGTTCCAACCAGGACCATTTATCCACAATGTTCCAACCAGGACCATTTATCCATAATGTTCCAACCAGGACCATTTATCGACAATGTTCCAACCAGGACCATGTATCCACACTATTTCTACCAGGACCATTTATCGACAATGTTCCAACCAGGACCATTTATCCATAATGTTCCAACCAGGACCATTTATCCATAATGTTCCAACCAGGACCATTTATCCACAATGTTCCAACCAGGACCACTTATCCATAATGTTCCAACCAGGACCATTTATCCACAATGTTCCAACCAGGACCATTTATCCACAATGTTCCAACCAGGACCATTTATCCATAATGTTCCAACCATGACCATGTATCCACAATGTTCCAACCAGGACCATTTATCCACAATGTTCCAACCAGGACCATTTATCCATAATGTTCCAACCAGGACCATTTATCGACAATGTTCGAACCAGGACCATTTATCCATAATGTTCCAACCAGGACCATTTATCGACAATGTTCTAACCAGGACCATTTATCCACAATGTTCCAACCAGGCCCATGAATCCACAATGTTCCAACCAGGACCATTTATCCACAATGTTCCAACCAGGACCATGAATCCACAATGTTCCAACCAGGACCATGTATCCACAATGTTCCAACCTAATCAGGACAAACTGAAGAATATCCTCGGTATATGGCTTTGATTCATCAATATTATATGCCATAGACGTAGATACATATATACATTTGTTATTCACGTAAATCACATTCGTCATTTACTTCTATTAAGATAACATGACAAAGAACATGTTCCAAAAACAAACAGGGAATACAAAGAAACAAACGAAATTCTATCTTAAAAGCCATTAAACAATGACAACATAAAACAAAACATAAAACAATGACAACATAAAACAATGACAACATAAAACATCGACAACATAAAACAACGACAACATAAAACAACGACAACATAAAACAATGACAACATAAAACAACAACATAAAACAATGACAACATAAAACATCGACAACATAAAACAACGACAACATAAAACAATGACAACATAAAACAACGACAACATAAAACAAAATATGATATTGCAGGGTAGCATTGAAGATTTACAAAGAGGATAAGACCAGGCGTTCTGAAAGGGTTAGCCTCACCCACAATGCAAGTCTAGGTAAAATCCATTTCTTTAAAATGAGAACCGGTAACAACAGAGTCATCAGGCATTTCAACAAACATTGAAGACGTCTTACTAATGCATAAGGAAGTCGAATACTTACGGATGGACCATAATGAACTATGACAAACACTTTGTTCTGTTTCTGTTTATCACTGATGGCGGATAACATCCGTGGTAATCTCAGGTTACTACATTGTATAAGACATTCCCATCAAATGTCGAAGGTGAGAGTGAGCTTTGAATGGGAGCTTCTAACAAGGGTCGTCTTAAAACTATAATAATATCTAAATCCCCGCTCATTTTTGCAACGATTTCGTGGCGCTACAAGACGAGGATTTCACTAGCCCGAGTTTCCTCTGGCCCTGATACCATGTCTGGTGTAGCCCGAGTTTCCTCTGGCCCTGATACCATGTCTAGTGTAGCCCGAGTTTCCTCTGGCCCTTGCACCATGTCTGGTGTAGCCCGAGTTTCCTCTGACCCTGACACCATGTCTGGTGTAGCCCGAGTTTCCTCCGGCCCTGACACCATGTCTAGTGTAGTCCGAGTTTCCTCTGGCCCTGACACCATATCGGGTGTAGCCCGAGTTTCCTCCGGCCCTGATACCATGTCTGGTGAAGCCCGAGTTTCCTCTGGCCCTTGCACCATGTCTGGTGTAGCCCGAGTTTCCTCTGACCCTGACACCATGTCTGGTGTAGCCCGAGTTTCCTCCGGCCCTGACACCATGTCTAGTGTAGTCCGAGTTTCCTCTGGCCCTGACACCATATCGGGTGTAGCCCGAGTTTCCTCCGGCCCTGATACCATGTCTGGTGAAGCCCGAGTTTCCTCTGACCCTGACACCATGTCTGGTGTAGCCCGAGTTTCCTCTGGCCCTGACACCATGTCTATTGTAGCCCGAGTTTCCTCTGGCCCTGACACCATGTCTGGTGTAGCCCGAGTTTCCTCTGACCCTGACACCATGTCTGGAGGTGTGTAAGCTGCACCAGACATGGTGTGAAGATTTTTATTTTAAAGAATCAAGATTAATTTATTTCTCATCCAACTTAGGGCCTTAGGAAACTCGGGCCAGGATTTAACCTACAATGCGACGTAGATTCATGGATGGGAGATTGCACTCCGAACTTTTTAATTGATAGAAAAATAGTTTATTGCTGCAATAACCAAGCTTATCTTAAGAAGATATGAAAAAATATTAATATACATATCAAAATCAGCAATCGTCCTCACCATTCATATGCATTATATTATCAAGGTCAACGAGAGAACACATGGTCACATTACAATTGTTGTATCATTTATGTTAATGAAGAAAAACATTATCAATATCAGCTCATGACAGACCGGTTATGGAAATCATGTCATAATACTTATAAACTATCATAAACTTAAAAAATCAAATCCTCAAAAGGTATTTATGGAAGGTTACAACAAGCTATCTTCTACGTTCTTAAACATAAACTAAAGACGACATGCATTGATAACTAACTCCTGGTGGACAAACTTCAAATATCAATTTCGTCGACTCAGACTTGTTCCGGCGTTAGGGTCTTACCGACATATAACAATAAACAATTCATTTAACAGATATGTGACGACAACCTGGTATTTTATCGTACCAGCCACTCCTATGGATTGGTAGATCGTAACAGTTTACCTTGAAGATCGTCTTATCTCAAAACATTTGTCTGCATGGAATCCATGATTCATCTAAAAGAACATGGTCCTTTTTACCTGTACAACACCAAGAAACTTCCTAGATGAACCCCCTCCTAACCTACGCCTGATGGAAAAAATATTGACCTCAATAACATGTTTCTCTAATGTGTGACAAATCTCACATTTGACGTTTCATATCAAAGTCAATAAACATAAGGGACAGAACTTTAATCAATGAACAAAAGATGGACGATGTCAGAAGGAAAGTCGGGTTTGTTCCGGGTTTGACGTGTCGGGTACTCCATTAGCTGACTCATGTACAGACGGCCCTCTCGGTGTTTTTGATAGCGCCTTGGGGACCCCTCATACCCCTCATTTGTTTGGCAAGTATTCCTGTTGTACCATTATATATCATATATGAAACTTACATGATACCTGTATGTTAAATATTCTTTTTACGGAATAATGATTGAGATGTTGATGCTTACGTCTTACATTAAAAATCACATGTATCACACAATTCGTTGATGTGAACATTGCTTAGCAACATATATTCATATGACAGAGTTGCCCGTATGTCTATCTTTTTTAGGAACGTATATGTCCAAATAAGGAAATTGAGTTAGGAACGGAAGTGGTCATACACATATAATCACCGAACCGTGACATTCTTTCGGATCGACATCTTGCACCTACTTCGGATCAGGTAAGATGTTCTGTACTATAATAACTGACCATGTTTTATCTAACCGTGTACTTGTAGAGTAACGTTTTATAATATCAGTAGCCGCTCCTCTGACACCTATCTGTGTATGAAACATGTAAACCTTACATACCTGCAGTAGAGAAGGGGGCACGCCCATTTACATGTACATCATATCGTACTTGTATCTAGTGATAACTGCGCACAGGTGTTGATCAGTCTATATCGATTGTCAGTATTGTAAAACTCTGACACTAACAGCGATAGTCCAACCCAGCAACCTATAGACTGTGAACCGTGTATGCAGTTAGGCTAAAACCCTTAAATAAGATTTCCTGTATCTGGCAGTATAGTACTAGATAATTTACTTCCAGTTAAAAACCACTCTTCAGGTCAGTTATACATATGTATACATACTTGGGCAGTGATCCGAAAGGTATGTAAGCAATGCCAGACAGATATGGGCTAACACTGAATAATTCATGTGTAAGGTTACTATCCAAGAGACGACCTAGTATAACGAATAGCGAAGGAGGATTGACGTAACGGAATCCCCCTCCTACGCCCCTAACCCCTAAACTATTTAGTTTCCATGGCAGTCTTACTCTGTCATTTTCAGTCGTATTCTGTCGTTTTCATTCGTATTCTGGCCATGACCAGTCAATCGTCTCTCCTCACCACAAATATTTTTTATCACACTCATACGTGGTAAAAGTGCTATGTACACACCGTGTACGAGTCATACCCCTCCTTCCTCCCACACACGTGTGTATCATCAATGTGTCGATAAGACTACGCCCTCTAATATACATACAGACGACTTCTGTCATCTTTCTGTCTGATCCGCCGAGCTCAGGTATGTATTACACCTTTATACAGCCACGTAACGTAATCAGAAAACAGCTCAAATATATATATATACATATGATGTATAACATGAAAATGAGTTTTTTCTAGCAGGTAAACAACCTTGTCATTTCTTTCACTTGTCAAGTTGACGCGTGTATTTGAGATTTCGGTGTCAATTTCATTTCTACCTTGGTTAACTATGATACATATGATCGAGTTTCATATCTACAGTGAAGTCATGAGTCATCGTTGACAGCTGTATGCCTACCAGAATAAAAATGTCGATGAAGTGTTATAGACCTGTTTTATACCTTATGTATGACCGTATCTGATGCATGAATTGCATGTCTACCTGGCTTAGTCTGTAAAATCGATTAGCTAGGCTGTAAATAGCCCCGCTACCTCCTAAAAACTCCTACATGTGTATGTTCACAAATTGAGATTGTAGTCCTTGGGAATCGAAGATAGCAGTGTCAGCATTGTCACTACACTATCATGGTAAACAGCATTGTCACTACACTATCATGGTAAACAGCATTGTCACTACACTATCATGGTAAACAATTATATGTAACCATCTTGGTACCTAGCGCTGTACAATATCACTGTGTCAGGTAAACACATCGGGTTTACTTATTCACAGGAGTGTGACCCTCTATACACCCACACAAACCTGTATTGCCGTCCCAAATAATATGATAGTATGCTAGTCTGGGTTCCTTTCTCTAGTACAGTAGCCCTGACCCGTCTGTATATGTACAGTTCGTCTGACGAAGTTATTTCCTCATTAACCGGGTCTCTTTTTCAGATAAAAACTTTCCATTCATTTTGTTGACTTTTTCTTCAAACATACACGTCAGCAGTCACGTGGCTCTGCTTTAATATTTGCTTCCTTAATGACTAACACTGACTTGTGAAGTGTACGAGCTAGGAATCTTTTCGACTACATATAACCAGGTATGTTGTGTATCTGGCCGGTTACTATACCCTTCTACTGACATGATTTTGGTATAAATCTTACCATCACCTTGAAATTCTACAATGAATTGTATAACTGTCACTGGCCATAAGGTGTTATATATATACGAAGAATTTTATGATATTTTTTTTCTCATTTTAGAATCCCAGACACCGACAACATGTCAGGTATGCTCTTATATTTGATAAAATGAAATCGTTGACATCACAAATATCTGTAATTTTTTAACTTGTGTAAACGATGACAAATGTCTGTAATTTTTTAACTTGTGTAAACGATCACGAATGTCTGTATTTGTAGCACGATTCTCACCATAGCAATTTCAGTTGAGTGAGCGAATTGTGATATCTGCTGTATGGCAAACAATAACGCTCTCTCTTTATTTTGTTATATATTTTTATATCACTATATAAGTTATGGTTTCGTGTATACCTGACCTATGTTATTATATTCTGGTATAAGTTATAATTTAGTTGATACCTGACCTATGTTATTATATTTAGTTGATACCTGACCTGTTATTATATTTAGTTGATACCTGACCTATGTTATTATATTTAGTTGATACCTGACCTATGTTATTATATTTAGTTGATACCTGACCTATGTTATTATATTTAGTTGATACCTGACCTATGTTATTATATTTAGTTGATACCTGACCTATGTTATTATATTCTGGTATTAGTTATAATTTAGTTGATACCTGACCTATGTTATTATATTTAGTTGATACCTGACCTATGTTATTATATTCTAGGATTAATTAAAGCCAAGAAGTATGACTGGAAGGACTCCAATATGGCCCTTTTCGGTACAGACACCGATAGACAAGTAAAGAGTGAGTTTTTCTTTAAACCTCCGACACGTTATCACCGTAATCACGTGTTAATGTGTGTTAATTTCCTACCGTGTAACGAATACTGTTCAATAATTATTTATAAAAAAAAAATAAGTAATTAAAAGTCCTCAGTAGTTGTCCTTCATGACTTCATAATGAGTTCTGCAATATTTCATTATGTAAAACACATCTGCTGTTTCGAAAAGGAATATTTTCTTGATTGTTTCAAAAGAATTTGTAAGTTTAACGTTTTAAAATAGCTATTAGTGTTTGTTTATTTGGAAAACACACTCCTGTCTTGACGTTTGAAATCAGTTTATGATTCGTTTCAGATTATTATTTCCCACGATGTAAACATCGTCATTTATAGTGTAAGAGGTTTGGAATACATGTTTAATCTGATTTGTTGTATTTTCCGGTAGTTTTTGAAGTGCCAATTTCATGTATTAACGGAATCTGTACATCTAGTTTATTTTTCTTTATTCAGAGGAATCAGCAGAAACGGAACCTGCCTGGGAGGGCGCAGGACAGGAAGTCGGTCTCAAAATATGGAGGATCAATGTAAGAAGTCCTCTTAAAATCAAACAAATATACAAATTTATATCAAAAAGTGTTTGGATGTCGTTATGCTTGCTTTCTTTGCTGTAGAAGTATTTTTAGATCCGTGTTGATTAGTTTTATATGTTCATTTTGTGGGAAAATCACTTTTTCTCATTTTGAGAATATGACTTAACCCGGATCTGACCCAGATTTCTATGGCGGGTATCGGCGTGACCTAGATTTGTATGACGGGTATCGTCGTGACCTAGATTTGTATGGCGGGTATCGTCATGACCTAGATTTGTATGGCGGGTACCGTCGTGACCCAGATTTGTATGGCGGGTATCGTCGTGACCTAGATTTGTATGGCGGGTACCGTCGTGACCCAGATTTGTATGGCGGGTATCGTCGTGACCTAGATTTGTATGGCGGGTATCGTCATGACCTTGATTTGTATGACGGGTATCGACGTGATCTAGATGTGTATGGCGGGTATCGTCGTGACCTAGATTTGTATGGCGGGTATCGTCATGACCTAGATTTGTATGGCGGGTATTGTCGTGTTCTAGATGTGTATGGCGGGTATCGTCGTGACCTAGATTTGTATGGCGGGTATCGGCGTGACCCAGATTTGTATGGCGGGTATCGTCGTGACCTAGATGTGTATGGCGGGTATCGGCGTGACCCAGATTTGTATGGTGGGTATCGTCGTGACCTAGATGTGTATGGTGGGTATCGTCGTGACCTAGATGTGTATGGCGGGTATCGTCGTGACCGAGATTTGTATGGCGGGTATCGGCGTGACCCAGATTTGTATGGCGGGTATCGTCGTGACCTAGATGTGTATGGCGGGTATCGTCGTGACCTAGATGTGTATGGCGGGTATCGGCGTGACCTAGATTTGTATGGCGGGTATCGCCGTGACCTAGATTTGTATGGCCGGTATCGTCGTGACCTAGATGTGTATGGCGGGTATCGTCGTGACCTAGATTTGTATGGCGGTATCGTCGTGACCCAAATTTGTATGGCGGGTACCGTCGTGACCCAGATTTGTATTGCGAGTATCGTCGTGACCTAGATGTGTATGGCGGGTATTGTCGTGACCTAGATGTGTATGGTGGGTATCGTCGTGACCTAGATTTGTATGGCGGGTACCGTCGTGACCCAGATTTATATGACGGTTATCGTCGTGACCTAGATGTGTATGGCGGGTATTGTCGTGACCTAGATGTGTATGGCGGGTATCGTCGTGACCTAGATTTGTATGGCGGGTATCGTCGTGACCTAGATTTGTATGGCGGGTATTGTCGTGACCTAGATGTGTATGGCGGGTATCGTCGTTACCTAAATTTGTATGGAGGGTATCGTCGTGACCTAGATTTGTATGGCGGGTATTGTCGTGACCTAGATGTGTATGGCGGGTATCGTCGTGACCTAGATTTGTATGGCGGGTATCGTCGTGACCTAGATTTGTATGGCGGGTATCGTCGTGACCTAGATGTGTATGGCGGGTATCGTCGTGACCCAGATTTGTATGACGGGTATCGTCGTGACCTAGATTTGTATGGCGGGTATCGTCGTGACCTAGATTTGTATGGCGGGTATCGTCGTGACCCAGAATTGTATGGCGGGTATCGTCGTGACCTAGATTTGTATGGCGGGTATCGTCGTGACCCAGATTTGTATGGCGGGTATCGTCGTGACCTAGATTTGTATGGCTGGTATCGTCGTGACCTAGATTTGTATGGCAGGTATCGTCGTGACCTAGATTTGTATGGCGGGTACCGTCGTGACCTAGATATGTATGGCGGGTATCGTCGTGACCTAGATTTGTATGGCGGGTATCGTCGTGACCTAGATTTGTATGACGGGTATCGTCGTGACCTAGATTTGTATGACGGGTATCACCGATAAAACAGAAGACACTTACCGTACCGGAAGACATAGTCTTTTCTCTTATATAATGTTTGAATGAGTTTAATGCAAATCTCTATATTTTGTTATATTTTGTTATTTTGTTATATTTTGTTATTTTGTTATTTTGTTATATTTTGTTATTTTGTTATATTTTGTTACTTTGTTATATTTGTTATCCTTCGCCGAACTAAGTTGGTGGGGATATACAAATGGGATCCATCCGTCCACCCGTCCGCCCGGATTCGCTTTCCGCAAGATATCTTTTGAAGAGATGATCAGAATTTGATGAGACTTGCATGGTAGACTTATCACCTAAATCCCTTGCTCCAGTTCGATTATCGGTATATTCCGGGCATATTTAATGAGGCTGCTGTGATGTGATTGGCTGATTATTTTCCGCACGATATCTTTTGAACGAATGATCGCCATTGATCGGACTTTGATGAAACTTGCTTTGTAGTGTTATTACATTTGTACCTAAACCTCTCACTCAAATTCGATTGATTATCGTCATATTCCGCGCATATTTAAACAATATTTAGTTAGAATCATCTAGTAGAGAGAAAAGGATAATACGAGCATGATCAGCCCATTTTGATAGTTCACTATGCAGTATAATATGTTATTGAATAGTCATTAATTATGTTGATTACTTTCACAGATACCTGATGACTGAAAACGAATTTGTTATGGTTCTAAATGCTATGTCACGTGTTTAATGTTTTAAGGCATGTTGCCCACTTTAATTTCATGTGATACAATATTTGTATGAGCGGCGGATCTTGAAGACTATGTCCTTGTTTAGTCTGTCCTCGTTCTATCAAGTTTTAGTTAGAATAATCGTTCCGTTATTGTACCGATATCCTTTGTTGACTTTTTCATTAGATAATATTCACTTTTACTTTGGTGAAAATGTTTCCCTTTTCAGCACGTCTCTACTTCCCGTGTATGGGACGTAAGTCACGTGATTGTTGTGAGCACATGAAGCGCCTTTACATGATTCATACGTCCGTATTTGGTATATCGATTTACCTGCTATAAGTGCGCCATGATAACAGTCCCGTTTTTTTTACATTATTTGCTGCTGTCGTTACTAGACTCCTGGTTAAATTTTGATAATCACTTGTCATTTATATTTTGGACATTTTCTTTCCAAAGTTTTTTTCTTTCAGTTTTATGTTCAATTACCATTTGTTTCCAATGAGGGTACAATGCTATTCAACAAAATAAGGGTACAATGATATTTAATGAAATAAATTCATTGCTCTTAATCTGGATCAATTTATTTACCGAACACAAGAGTAGCAATCGTTTTCATGAAATCACAATTTTACATGTAAACGCACATTACACGTATAGCATGTGCAAAGATGAGATTTGGTGACATACGACCTCGAAACACGTGAGCATGGTTTGGTTATTGTAATGTCTGCTATATTTGTCATCCCATTTAGACTGTTCTGCACGTATTGTTATAATGTTCACCACTGTGTCAGCAGAATTAGTGATCAGCAATTCAAATAAAGCTATCTAATTGTTAAAGGGTTTTTCACCTGTACTTTCTTTTTTCAAGTAATACCATAACATTAAGGTCTAGACTGGAGACAGGATTCCATATTACGTGTAGCAGTATGTGGGAAACCGACTATAAGTATTGTTTATAAACAATACATTACGTTTGGATAGTTATGATAAAGTCCAATAGTTGAGCTACGTTAACCATCTATAGATACAGTAATCACGGTAAACACATCTCAGCCTCCGTAATGAGCATGACACAACGCTAGCGCAGAGTATTTTAAACATAATGTAATATTGTTTTCAATGGACTTCAATTTCCGTTTGTTTTTACTATAATGTATTTCCCGTGACAGACAGTAACCATATCTTTTAATTGTGCAGAAATTCAGAGTGGAGCCTGTAGATGAAGAAGACTACGGTGATTTTTACAAGGGGGATTCGTACATCGTGCTGAACGTAAGTATATCCATTTATTTCATTTTTGCCAGTGAAATATATAGAGGAGATTGAATGGTTTCCCGTTTAATATAACATATATGTCACGAGTATGACAGAATATCGATATTTTCACGAGTGCGAAGTATCGAAATATTCTTTCATACGAGTGACGGGAAACCATTCAATTTTCTCTTTATTGCATTTGATAAACTTAAAAGCAAAATTAAAAACATTAATCAAAGTACTGAAAGTACTGTAGGAGGCGTTAGTCAGATGTAAAAGGAGATATTTGAAATAAAGCAAGAATACAAATTAAACTGATATCAACATGACTAAACATTTCCACTTAAGTGTGTCAAACCAACCGGACATAATGGTTTTCACAGTCCTGATGAATGTAATGGTTTAGACTGTTCCGATATACATAATGGTTTTAACCATCTTAAAGTTTCAAACCTACTTCTAAAAGTAGTTAAACATTTCTTATTTCAATCAAACCTTTACTTAAGAAGTCAAACATTTTAATTTTTTAAGGAACATGTCATTAACATTCATACTTTAAACCATCTTTTATACTTAGGTAGTTCATAATTTGCATTTATGTGTTTAAAACAAACTTATATTTTATAGGCCTGGGTATTAGAAATGTCGAAACAATATGATATGCATTTCGATAAGTTATAACAATACACGATATGTATTGAAAATACAGGGAGTGTCTGCTATTTTTTTTTTGTTGAAAGTGTGCAATGTCTTTCAATATCTTGTAAACAAAATTGTTTATTCCTTTCTATTTTGATCTTAGAATAATATCAAAATTAGATTGACGGCTTTTAAAAGTTACTACACTTTTTTTTCAACAAAGACCTCATTTTTAAGGACAATTATTTCAAAATTAGATATCAATTCCATCTATTTTAATAGATCCAATGTCAATATTAACAATAAACTGTGATTTGTGATTTGTTGCTTTTTAATTTACCACCAAGATGTAGATAATAGCCTAGTAGCTATAGGTACTGTATATAAATATACAGCGTTTTACATGCAAAATATTGAAGAAAACTTTCATATTTGATATCAATTCAATATGATTGTATACGTCCCTTGGGGTGGGGAAAGAACCCTGGGCCTATTTTTACATCAGGATTGTGTTCATCTCTTGGTGTCCAGCAAGATTATGGAGTTGGGATCTGAATGGTTTCACAGATAAAACAAGAGGCCCAGAGGGCCTGTATCGCTCACCTGGTTTTATGAGATATGAAACAAGAATGATGCTTAAGTTTATTTGTCGCTGGTATTTCTATGTCAATATATCATAAGCATTTTATATGGGTACATGTACATTGGTTTATTGTTATTCTAAAAATGTCAATTTAGCGAAATTGACCTATTTTGGTCCCATCCTTCAGCCCCCGGGAGGTTAACCCCAACATTCGTACAATTTTGAATACCCACCCCATAACCATGCTACCATACAAATGTAGGTTTTATACCAAATTGTGCAATTAATCCATGAAATGAAATTGACTTTGGGTACAACCCCATAGGGATTGCTACCACACCAATGTGAGTTATATCCATAACTTTGTTTCAGAGAAACCAATTGACCCCTTTTGACCCTGCCCCCCAGCGGCCAACCCCACCATTTTTACAATTTTGAATCCCTACCCAAAATGATGCTACCAGTCAAGTATGAGCTATATCGATTGCTTAGTTTCAGAGAAGAAGTTATTTATGTCAATTAAGCCAAATTGACCCCTTTTGAGCCAACATTTGAATTGCAATTTATGGATAATTTTTAATTTTGGCAAGAAAACATTCTTTAAAGGGCATATCTGCATCATTTTAAATAATTTGCCCTTGAAACTTCGCACACACCTTCATAAGAGCCGGTTCTTTAAAATGTGAATGAAGGTCCATGTCAGAGAGATAAACTCAATATTTGTAGCCAGTCACACATGTTACATGTATCTGTTTGCCAAATATCCAGCCTTCATGTGTATGTGCAGTTTTGGGTCATTTTTTCATTTTGGTAGGAATTTCTTTTTAAAAGTGCCATATCTGCGTCATTTGATTATTTGACCTTGATACAAATGTACATTGCACATCATTTGACCCCCGTGACCTTGAATGAAGGTCAAGGTCAAATATAAGTATAACATTTGTAGCCAGCCATACGTTATCGATGCGCCAAACATCAAGCCTTCATGTGTATATAGATAAAAGAGCAGAAACCTTTATTCTGCAATTTTGGATTATTTTTTAATTTTGGCTGGAGAAAATAGCTTTATGATTCTTTTCCAAGTGCCATCTCTTTCTGCCATATTTTTATCTGATGACAATAAAATATGCACATTCTGTTTCAGTGGACTATGTTCTTTCATATGAAATGAAAAAAATAATCAATTTGAGATTTTTATTTTTGACATTTGAACCCATAACAAATCGTTGGCCTCGACATTCTCTGACAATATGTCATTGAGAAAAGTTTGCCCTAACCACGTGCTAACCAATTTCCAATGAAAATGAAACAAATTATGCTAAAATATGTGTGATGAGTTTCCTATATAAACTATAGTAAAATGTATCCTCTCCCCAGGGAGAATGCGACACATAGGGGGCCATGAAATTAACAATTTTGATAAAATAGCTTAAGAATTTTTGTACACCATTCTGCGATATCTTGGTCTTAAGAAGAAGAGACGCATGATGACAGATCAAATTATAATAGTGTATATTATGAGCTGAATGTCAAAAGATTGTAAACTCTGTACAAATTGTATTATATTATCAGGCATTCAGCCTAAATGTATGTTTCATATGTACCATATTAGAAGTTTGATGTTTTGTACGATATATATATATACTTAATTTTTACACATACATTAAATGAGTTAGCTACTTTCATAAATTAAGATGTTTTTCTAGAGTTTACTAGGCCGGATGAAATATGATCATGAGCAATTAGTATGGTCAATATGAGATTTGATAAAATGCCTCTCGTAGGTCAACCACTCATGATCACTCAACTTCTTTTTGTAGGAGTCAATATTATATGTACGAGAATTAAACTCTCGCGATGTCTGTTACAAAGAAATACATTATCACTTAAGCCGAAAAAATTCACACTTAAGTAGCAATAACACATAATAGTCGAAAACCCAATATATGTGATCAGTGATAAGAAACAGTACTTATAAGCATTTTTGGCAATTTATCCTGAAACAGCTATAGCCTTCCATATTTGACATCCCACAGATTGTTGCTTGTATATATATATAGTTTTAAAGGTCAACATTGGAAAAAACCTAAATGGTTATACATGAATTCATAATAAATAGAATTATTGACAAAAAAGTTTCATTTATTTTCACACTTTCTGGAGACCAATACGGAGATTGATGATTATTTTAAGGGATATGTTCGCGACATGAAAATCAAACATTTTTAATTAAATTTCAAAAGCAAATATAGATTTATTTTGAAAGCTATGAGGAATATTGATATTTGAGAAAGTCTTATATTATATGGATTTGATATCGATTGCCAATAGATATACAGGTATTTATCATTTTACATGAAAACAACAAAAAGTTATATTACATGAAAACAACAAAAAGTTGTACTAATAGGTTAAAATGCAATTGGTATACATTTTGTTAATCTACAACTACCTTGTATTGTTTAAATATTCTATGTAATGCAAACATTTCACAGCTTGGTGCATACAAATGTATATATATATTACTTGAAAACATTTGAAAAGGTTGAATCGTGAGCTGAATAATATATAAATAAGACAAGCTGGTTCAATAATAATTTAGCATTTTCATATATATTACGAGTGCGAGTAGCTACTGCAGTACGTAAACCTTATCACAAAAATCCAGATTCTGTATATTGTCTCTGTCGGGGAAGGTACAGCACAAATGACCACCACGACAGATATGTGCCAGTTTTCTTAATTTTAAAAAATAAGCGATCGAATTCCATCACGCCATCACGTACAGACGTAGGTCTACCGATTCATGGATTAGAAACACAGGGACTTCGATCAGTTATCGCAGTAATCCGAAGGGTTCTGGGGTTGATATCACCTTAAAGCTGATTAAAGTCTGCATATAGTATATAGCAAGATCGTCAGAAAATTCGGACTATAATCGCAAAAAGTGATTTTGTGGTCTGGCCAGGCTTGAACAACTTATCGTAAACAGTTTCGTCCTAAATAAACAAACACTTATTTCAGTGAGTCAAAAAACATATTTAAACTTTGTAAGTAACTTGCCTTTAATTTATGTTGATATATATTAATTTCTAGCGACAAACATCATTTTGATGCTTCGTGTGAAGCCCGTGTCCACGTGCCTCCATTTTGACAGAGTGCTCGCTCACGTAAACAGACGGAACACGTGATCGCTAAATATCGGACTAAATCTCATAAAATCTCGTGAACAAACTACCAAGTTGTAAACAAAAGAAAGGTTGTTAGCCAAAACCTGGAGGGTATTATGAAAATCGGGAATTTGTTTGCGCTTGGTTGTTATGCCATCTTTATTTCTAGTAGTTAAACAAGTGTCCTCTGTAAGGTAACGTCAGAATCTCGCAGTTATCTCCCTTCAAACAGTATTTTCAATATAGATTTGCAAAAATCGATGCAGGTGTAGATATTTACAAGACATTATTCTTATTGTTTATTCAAAATAGTTCCTGAAATGTTCAAAACATTATCAGCATAGTTAATACATTTCTGTGCACATCTACTTTGAATGACGGACTACAATGACGTGCCTCATACTTGGAACTAATTATAAGCGAATCATTACCCCTAGTTACAGAAAGTACCACCAGAGGTCTCAAATTCCGGGCTTCCGCCGAAGAGAAATTTATACTGAATATACCTTTTTTCATGTAATAGCACTTTATTTGTAGTCTTGATAGTTTTCATAAATGTATATATAGTTCAACTACATCATATATGAACCGAAAGAAACTACAAAATGAACTGTGAAAGGAAATATAACGAAAATGAAAGTAAGAGATTGTGACGTCACAACTCGTAGGTGATTGTAATATGGCAGGCGTAAACGCCTCCATAAAAAAAACAACAACATATATTTCACTCGTATGACAGAATATTTCGATATTTTTCACTCGTGAAAATATCGATATTCTGTCATACTCGTGAAATATGTTATATTAAACGGGAAACCTTTCAATATCCTCTATATCTAAAGGATGTAATAACAATTTCTTATAATCATTTTACCATGAAACATATTGGTTCATTCATTCATTGATAAATCATCATTCTTACGATTTACTAACACATGTTGTTATAACATTCTTTGATTATAGACTTACCAAAAACCCGACACGGAAGAGCTGTTGTACGACGTCCACTTCTGGATCGGGGAGGACAGCACACAGGTAACTATTCTTTAGGAGTAGAATTGTTTGTCTGCTGAATTTATCGCCCCGTGAACAGCAAGAGTGTTTTATTTTGGGGGTCTCCTTGTTGTAGTTGGTGACATCTCACTCAAAAACATACGGGAGGCCCGTGGCATGTCATCCAGAGCAATTAGGGTACAGTGTCTTGCCAAATGACAAACCACAACAGCAGAGACCGGCCCGTTTCTCAGCTTCATGAGAAACACAAACTGACACGGGAAGGGAGTTTCGAACCACGTACCTCGGACCTTACCTAAGGTTACGTGATCGACGCTCTAACACACTGAGCTAGTTTGGCCCGCTGTACAATTCTGATCTCTCACAACTAGAGCCGGCGTGAGACGTGTTGGATCGAAGTATTTAATCTCACTCAAATCACAGGTGTCTGGATCGGGTTATTGTTTATAGAATCCTAACCCCTACTCCTACTATACGAGTTGATATAGTAGGAGTTGGGGCTAATAATTCGTTTCTATATATACTTACCAAACACTCAAATCCACCATAGACTCTATCTGGTCTGCACCAGACGCTTTGGAACAGTGACAGAAAGTCCTTTTGTCTCGATTACATCCGTGTTATGTAGACAACAAATACTCATGGGTTCACTCTCGAACTGTTACTGTAGCCATCTAATAAGGATACCATTTAGCCGGTTGTTTTTGGTTGTCGAAAAAAATCTTGTTTTTCGTTTCAAATTAAAATTTAAACTTATACAAATTTCAAGATCTGGCTTCAAAATGATATATAATTTTCGCAATTTTCGCTTTCAATCTACATGGAATTACACGTGATTATTGGTGTAGCTTATCACAGTCGGTTATAAATATAGATCTACGTAAAATGTGAAATCTAACAACAAGGTGAATAGATGAATTCCAAATCAAGTCACAATCTTAATTAAGGAGGTGTTGGCAATTGTTTGAGCAAACTGATTATTATTGTATGGATAAAGTAAGTTGATACCGTTTAATAGATATAGTTTCAAGTTTGATAATACATTCTTATCAGTTATCGTTTAAGGTCAACACCTGAATATGTAAATTATATAGATACAGTATATAACATACCTGTACATACCACAGGAGGCGATCACCCAGGGGTAACTAGATACAGTATATAACATACCTGTATACACCACAGGAGGCGATCACCCGGGGGTAACTAGATACGGTATATAACATACCTGTATACACCACAGGAGGCGATCACCCAGGGGTAACTAGATACATGTATATAACATACCTGTATACACCACAGGAGGCGATCACCCGGGGGTAACTAGATACAGTATATAACATACCTGTACACACCACAGGAGGCGATCACCCGGGGGTAACTAGATACAGTATATAACATACCTGTATACACCACAGGAGGCGATCACCCGAGGGGTAACTAGATACGGTATATAACATACCTGTATACACCACAGGAGGCGATCACCCGGGGGTAACTAGATACGGTATATAACATACCTGTATACACCACAGGAGGCGATCACCCGGGGTAACTAGATACAGTATATAACATACCTGTATACACCACAGGAGGCGATCACCCAGGGGTAACTAGATACAGTATATAACATACCTGTATACACCACAGGAGGCGATCACCCAGGGGTAACTAGATACAGTATATAACATACCTGTATACACCACAGGAGGCGATCACCCAGGGGTAACTAGATACATGTATATAACATACCTGTATACACCACAGGAGGCGATCACCCAGGGGTAACTAGATACAGTATATAACATACCTGTATACACCACAGGAGGCGATCACCCAGGGGTAACTAGATACGGTATATAACATACCTGTACACACCACAGGAGGCGATCACCCAGGGGTAACTAGATACGGTATATAACATACCTGTATACACCACAGGAGGCGATCACCCGGGGGTAACTAGATACGGTATATAACATACCTGTATACACCACAGGAGGCGATCACCCGGGGGTAACTAGATACAGTATATAACATACCTGTATACACCACAGGAGGCGATCACCCGGGGGTAACTAGATACAGTATATAAAATACCTGTATACACCACAGGAGGCGATCACCCGGGGGTAACTAGATACATGTATATAACATACCTGTATACACCACAGGAGGCGATCACCCGGGGGTAACTAGATACATGTATATAACATACCTGTATACACCACAGGAGGCGATCACCCGGGGGTAACTAGATACAGTATATAACATACCTGTATACACCACAGGAGGCGATCACCCGGGGGTAACTAGATACAGTATATAACATACCTGTATACACCACAGGAGGCGATCACCCAGGGGTAACTAGATACAGTATATAACATACCTGTATACACCACAGGAGGCGATCACCCAGGGGTAACTAGATACATGTATATAACATACCTGTATACACCACAGGAGGCGATCACCCGGGGGTAACTAGATACAGTATATAACATACCTGTATACACCACAGGAGGCGATCACCCGGGGGTAACTAGATACATGTATATAACATACCTGTATACACCACAGGAGGCGATCACCCGGGGGTAACTAGATACAGTATATAACATACCTGTATACACCACAGGAGGCGATCACCCGGGGGTAACTAGATACAGTATATAACATACCTGTATACACCACATGAGGCGATCACCCGGGGGTAACTAGATACATGTATATAACATACCTGTATACACCACAGGAGGCGATCACCCGGGGGTAACTAGATACAGTATATAACATACCTGTACACACCACAGGAGGCGATCACCCAGGGGTAACTAGATACGGTATATAACATACCTGTATACACCACAGGAGGCGATCACCCGGGGGTAACTAGATACGGTATATAACATACCTGTATACACCACAGGAGGCGATCACCCGGGGGTAACTAGATACAGTATATAACATACCTGTATACACCACAGGAGGCGATCACCCAGGGGTAACTAGATACAGTATATAAAATACCTGTATACACCACAGGAGGCGATCACCCGGGGGTAACTAGATACATGTATATAACATACCTGTATACACCACAGGAGGCGATCACCCGGGGGTAACTAGATACATGTATATAACATACCTGTATACACCACAGGAGGCGATCACCCGGGGGTAACTAGATACAGTATATAACATACCTGTATACACCACAGGAGGCGATCACCCAGGGGTAACTAGATACAGTATATAACATACCTGTATACACCACAGGAGGCGATCACCCAGGGGTAACTAGATACAGTATATAAAATACCTGTATACACCACAGGAGGCGATCACCCGGGGGTAACTAGATACATGTATATAACATACCTGTATACACCACAGGAGGCAATCACCCGGGGGTAACTAGATACAGTATATAACATACCTGTATACACCACAGGAGGCGATCACCCGGGGGTAACTAGATACAGTATATAACATACCTGTATACACCACATGAGGCGATCACCCGGGGGTAACTAGATACATGTATATAACATACCTGTATACACCACAGGAGGCGATCACCCGGGGGTAACTAGATACAGTATATAACATACCTGTACACACCACAGGAGGCGATCACCCGGGGGTAACTAGATACATGTATATAACATACCTGTATACACCACAGGAGGCGATCACCCAGGGGTAACTAGATACAGTATATAACATACCTGTATACACCACAGGAGGCGATCACCCGGGGGTAACTAGATACAGTATATAACATACCTGTATACACCACAGGAGGCGATCACCAAGGGGTAACTAGATACAGTATATAACATACCTGTACACACCACAGGAGGCGATCACCCAGGGGTAACTAGATACAGTATATAACATACCTGTACACACCACAGGAGGCGATCACCCAGGGGTAACTAGATACAGTATATAACATACCTGTATACACCACAGGAGGCGATCACCCGGGGGTAACTAGATACAGTATATAACATACCTGTATACACCACAGGAGGCGATCACCCAGGGGTAACTAGATACATGTATATAACATACCTGTATACACCACAGGAGGCGATCACCCAGGGGTAACTAGATACAGTATATAACATACCTGTACACACCACAGGAGGCGATCACCCGGGGGTAACTAGATACAGTATATAACATACCTGTACACACCACAGGAGGCGATCACCAGGGGGTAACTAGATACGGTATATAACATACCTGTATACACCACAGGAGGCGATCACCCGGGGGTAACTAGATACAGTATATAACATACCTGTACACACCACAGGAGGCGATCACCCGGGGGTAACTAGATACAGTATATAACATACCTGTACACACCACAGGAGGCGATCACCGGGGTTACTAGATACAGTATATAAAATACCTGTATACACCACAGGAGGCGATCACCCGGGGGTAACTAGATACAGTATATAAAATACCTGTATACACCACAGGAGGCGATCACCCGGGGGTAACTAGATACAGTATATAACATACCTGTATACACCACAGGAGGCGATCACCCGGGGGTAACTAGATACAGTATATAACATACCTGTATACACCACAGGAGGCGATCACCCGGGGGTAACTAGATACAGTATATGACATACCTGTATACACCACAGGAGGCGATCACCCAGGGGTAACTAGATACAGTATATAAAATACCTGTATACACCACAGGAGGCGATCACCCGGGGGTAACTAGATACAGTATATAACATACCTGTACACACCACAGGAGGCGATCACCCGGGGGTAACTAGATACATGTATATAACATACCTGTATACACCACAGGAGGCGATCACCCAGGGGTAACTAGATACAGTATATAACATACCTGTATACACCACAGGAGGCGATCACCCGGGGGTAACTAGATACAGTATATAACATACCTGTATACACCACAGGAGGCGATCACCCGGGGGTAACTAGATACAGTATATGACATACCTGTATACACCACAGGAGGCGATCACCCGGGGGTAACTAGATACAGTATATAACATACCTGTACACACCACAGGAGGCGATCACCCGGGGGTAACTAGATACATGTATATAACATACCTGTATACACCACAGGAGGCGATCACCCAGGGGTAACTAGATACAGTATATAACATACCTGTATACACCACAGGAGGCGATCACCCAGGGGTAACTAGATACATGTATATAACATACCTGTATACACCACAGGAGGCGATCACCCAGGGGTAACTAGATACAGTATATAACATACCTGTATACACCACAGGAGGCGATCACCCGGGGGTAACTAGATACAGTATATAACATACCTGTATACACCACAGGAGGCGATCACCCGGGGGTAACTAGATACAGTATATAACATACCTGTATACACCACAGGAGGCGATCACCCGGGGGTAACTAGATACAGTATATAACATACCTGTATACACCACAGGAGGCGATCACCCGGGGGTAACTAGATACAGTATATAACATACCTGTATACACCACAGGAGGCGATCACCCGGGGGTAACTAGATACGGTATATAACATACCTGTACACACCACAGGAGGCGATCACCCGGGGGTAACTAGATACGGTATATAACATACCTGTACACACCACAGGAGGCGATCACCCGGGGTAACTAGATACAGTATATAACATACCTGTATACACCACATGAAGATAAGAGGCGACCACCCAGGGGTAATATCTCTTATGTTCAATGGTAGGCATTAATTAACTACATGTTTTAATTTTGGTTCATAGGATGAATACGGAACAGCGGCTTACAAAACGGTCGAGTTGGATACATTTCTCGACGATAGGGCAATCCAACATCGTGAGGTTCAAAAGGGAGAATCGAAGTTGTTCTTGTCGTACTTTTCTAATTTTGTGTAAGTATGACGTCATGCAGAGAAACGTGTAATCCTCACAGCTTTACATCAGTAGATTTAGGTCACCTGAGTCTCAAGTTACCTTTTCTAATCGCCTTTTGTCCGATGACTTCTCTCCAGGAACATCCTAACCAATTTCAATGGAATGTTGAAGAAACCTTCCGTGGCGAAGGTCAAACAAAACAATGAATTATATGGTCTACAACCAAAAGGATCCGGGGAGGTCAAAAAGTGGTTCAAATTGACTAAAATTCAAAGGTCTTCTTCTCAAGACCGAAATAAGGTAGAATCAAATACTCCATAAATGGAAGGGCCCTAAGATGTTTGTCACAATAGCGACTGTTATGACACCAGGGTTTCCCTTTTTCTCCTGGTGAGGGGATAGGGTTAACTTAGTTTATGTAGAGTGATCACATTTTTGAGGATCATTTGTCGGATTTCCATTGGAAATGATTCAAACTTGGTAAGAATCACCAGCCTCAGATGGTAGTTAAATGTTATGAACATTTTTGGCACTGTCTGACCCCCAGGGGCTGATGGGTGGGGCAAAAATGGGACAAATTGACCGACGTTTCAGAAAATCTTTTGAAGGGGGTAAGTTTTACTATATTTCAGAGAAATAACATTTTTGGGCTTCAATTAGAAGACAGTTTAATGGTATACACATATTGGCTCTGACTAACCCTGCGGGGCAGACAGATGGAGTGAAAATGGGCCAAACTGACGGAAATATATTCTACCTCAGGTGACCGTTATGGCCCATGGGCAACTTGTCTTCTGTCTTTTAATCTTATTTCCATACCACGGCAAGTCCATTAGGAATTTAAAAAAAAAAAGAAATGGAATCAATATTAAAACGAACAACGCAAAATTTGCTCGTAACAGATAGGAATACGTCATCGAGTGGACATCATAAATAAACGTTGAATAGGTTATTTATTCTCGATTTAATAAGCCATTTTTTCTTGATTTAATACATATCTCCATCAAGTACAACTATACTAAATCCATTTGTCACTGAAAAATGTCGTTTTTAACCCATCTTAATGCGTAATTCACTATATATACCTAATTGTCCTTCCAGAGTAATGTCCGGTGGATACGCTTCCGGCTTCAGACACGTGGAACCTATAGAGTACAAACCGCGTCTGTTCTGCATCCAATGCAAAGATCGCAGCACCGTAGCATTTGAGGTAGGCGTCGTTGTTTCTTATATTTGAATGAATGGTGAACATCAACAAATAACGTAAAACATTCTGTTCCTCCCTACAAAACGCCAGCTCTAACATATATCAGTCAGTAAAGTTAAACATTCTGTTCCTCCCAATGTTCATACAAAATATAAAGTCGGAGCTGGATAAAACTGTACGGTACATACAAAATATAGAGGCAGAGCTGGATAAAACTGTACGGTACATACAAAATATAGAGGCAGAGCTGGATAAAACTCTACGGTACATACAAAATATAGAGGCAGAGCTGGATAAAACTCAACGGTACATACAAAATATAGAAGCAGAGCTGGATAAAACTCAACGGTACATACAAAATATAGAGGCAGAGCTGGATAAAACTCAACGGTACATACAAAATATAGAGGCAGAGCTGGATAAAACTCAACGGTACATACAAAATATAGAGGCAGAGCTGGATACAACTGTACGGTACATACAAAATATAGAGGCAGAGCTGGATAAAACTGTACGGTACATACAAAATATAGAGGCAGAGCTGGATAAAACTCAACGGTACATACAAAATATAGAGGCAGAGCTGGATAAAACTGTACGGTACATACAAAATATAGAGGCAGAGCTGGATAAAACTGTACGGTACATACAAAATATAGAGGCAGAGCTGGATAAAACTGTACGGTACATACAAAATATAGAGGCAGAGCTGGATAAAACTCAACGGTACATACAAAATATAGAGGCAGAGCTGGATAAAACTGTACGGTACATACAAAATAAGAGGCAGAGCTAGATAAAGCTCAACGGTACATACAAAATATAGAGGCAGAGCTGGATAAAACTGTACGGTACATAAGAAATATAAAGGCAGAGCTGGATAAAACTCAACGGTACATACAAAATATAGAGGCAGAGCCGGATAAAACTCAACGGTACATACAAAATATAGAGGCAGAGCTGGATAAAACTGTACGGCACATACAAAATATAGAGGCAGAGCTGGATAAAACTGTACGGTACATACAAAATATAGAGGCAGAGCTGGATACAACTCAACGGTACATACAAAATATAGAGGCGTACGGTACATAGAGGCAGAGCCGGATAAAACTGTACGGTACATAGAGGCAGAGCCGGATAAAACTGTACGGTACATACAAAATATAGAGGCAGAGCCGGATAAAACTGTACGGTACATACAAAATATAGAGGCAGAGCCGGATAAAACTGTACGGTACATACAAAATATAGAGGCAGAGCTGGATAAAACTGTACGGTACATACAAAATATAGAGGCAGAGCTGGATAAAACTGTACGGTACATACAAAATATAGAGGCAGAGCTGGATAAAACTGTACGGTACATACAAAATATAGAGGCAGAGCTGGATAAAACTGTACGGTACATACAAATATAGAGGCAGAGCTGGATAAAACTGTACGGTACATACAAAATATAGAGGCAGAGCTGGATAAAACTCAACGGTACATACAAAATATAGAGGCAGAGCTGGATAAAACTGTACGGTACATACAAAATATAGAGGCAGAGCTGGATAAAACTCAACGGTACATACAAAATATAGAGGCAGAGCTGGATAAAACTGTACGGTACATACAAAATATAGAGGCAGAGCTGGATAAAACTGTACGGTACATAGAGGCAGAGCCGGATAAAACTGTACGGTACATACAAAATATAGAGGCAGAGCTGGATAAAACTGTACGGTACATACAAAATATAGAGGCAGAGCTGGATAAAACTGTACGGTACATACAAAATATAGAGGCAGAGCTGGATAAAACTGTACGGTACATACAAAGTATAAAGGCAGAGCTGGATAAAACTCAACGGTACATACAAAATATAGAGGCAGAGCTGGATCAAACTGTACGGTACATACAAAATATAGAGGCGGAGCTGGATAAAACTCAACGGTACATACAAAATATAGAGGCAGAGCTGGATAAAACTGTACGGTACATACAAAATATAGAGGCAGAGCTGGATAAAACTCAACGATACATACAAAATATAGAGGCAGAGCTGGATAAAACTGTACGGTACATACAAAATATAAATGCGATCTGGATTGAACTGAACGGAGCATACAAAATATAAAGGTCCAGCTGGATAAAGCTGAACGATACATACAAAATATAAAATACACATACTAGGGCCTACTCATATGCAGTCGATCATAATCTTTGCCGGAAATGTAACACGGTTTGCTTATAAATCTTAAACATCAATTTAAAACCGTTAATGGTAACGTCTTTGTCGCAATAGTAGCAAACACGAGGAAATGTTCTTTGTTTATATGTATATGTATTTGATTTCTAAATGTTTATACAAACGTAAACTAGAATACACATGAATGTAAAAACACAGGCAACAAATATAAGTAGTCCTGATTAGGACACTGTAGAGACAGGAACGGATTTGATTGGGACACTGTAGAGACAGGAACGGATCTGATTGGGACACTGTAGAGACAGGAACGGTTCTGATTAGGACACTGTAGAGACAGGAAAGGTTCTGATTGTGACACTGTAAAGACAACAACGATTCTGATTGGGACACTGTAGAAACTGGAATTGTTTTGACAGGAGCAGTATAGATATTGGAATCGTTCTGATCGGGATAGTGTAGTTACATGCGCCGTTCTGATTGGGAGAATTAAGATACAGGAACATTTCTGAGTGTGGCAGTGTGGATACAAAAAAAACCCATTTGATTAGGACAGAAATAATTGTAACGTTTATTACAGGTCAAATTCTGCAAGAACTCCATAACATCAGACGACATTTTCATATTTGACAGTGGTTCTCAGCTGGTACAGCTGAATGGCGCGGGAGCTAACCTCAGGGAAAAATCAAAGGTAAGACCTCGTTTTGTTTGTGTTACAGACACACAGCTAACAGAAAAGGTTTATAAGGTATCTTAAAACAAAAATGTTTTAAAACCCTTTAACTCAATTGTCAATGGAAATTTGCATTGAAGTAAATAGAAGGTAATTCCACTAGTAACATTTAGATCAAAAATGAAAATGTTTCAAAGTAAAGAATGTCCAATTATTGTTAAAATAAAAACAGTGTTATACGTAACATTGTTTTTTGCAGGCCATGGATGTGATGTCTAAATTTGTAGAACGGCGTCCGAAAAGCGAAAAAATTGTTGCTGATGAAGGAGACCGAGACTACGTAAGCATAGCTTATCGTTATGGCGTATGTTATTTAAGCAATGAACAGTGGTTTTAATATTGTTATTGTCGATATGGCAACACAAAAATCCCGCCTTTTTTAATATCACATGACCCACTGGGTGTTATAACCTGAGGCACTGGGTGTTATAGGCGTATGGTGGCAAGTGCCTCTCGGTATTTTGTCAATTGGGAAATGCGGAGCAAATGTAAATATTTAAGCAATGAACAGTGGTTTTAATATTGTTATAGTCGATATGGCAGCAAGATGTATGGTGGGCAAATGGCATGGGAACTCGTTAAGTTTTCCATGCTACACCCTTGGGACACCCTTCGTAACTCTTGTGTTAGTACATTTTATGTATAATATCTCTGTTTGTGACGTGACATTACGTTAGTATATATCTCTGTTTGTAACCTGACACTACGTTAGTATATATCTATGTCTGTAACATGACATTACGTCAGTATTTATCTATATTTGTGACGTCACATTACGTTAGTATATATCTATGTCTGTGACGTGACATTACGTTAGTATATATATATGTTTGTGACGTCACATTACATTAGTATATATATCTGTGTTTGTGATGTGACATTACGTTAGTATATATCTATTTTGTGACGTCACATTACGTTAGTATAATATATATTTGTGACGTCACGTTATGTTAGTATATATCTATGTTTGTGACGTGACATTACGTTAGTATATATCTATATTTGTGACGTGACATTACGTTAATATAATATATATTTGTGACGTCACGTTATGTTAGTATATATCTATATTTGTGACGTGACATTACGTTAGTATATATATATGTTTGTGACGTCACATTACGTTAGTATAATATATATTTGTGACGTCACGTTATGTTAGTATATATCTATGTTTGTGACGTGACATTACGTTGGTATATATCTATGTTTGTGACGTGACATTACATTAGTATATATATCTATATTTGTGACGTGACATTACGTTAATATATATCTATTTTGTGACGTCACATTACGTTAGTATAATATGTATTTGTGACGTCACGTTATGTTAGTATATATCTATGTTTGTAACGTGACATTACGTTAGTATATATCTATGTTTGTTACGTGACATTACGTGGTATTAAGAAATTGAACATGAATATTATATAGTCAGTACAAAATGTATATATCTATGTTTGTAACGTGACATTACATTAGTATATATCTATGTTTGTGACGTCACATTACATTAGTATATATCTGTTTGTGACGTGACATTACGTTGGTATATATCTATGTTTGTGACGTGACATTACGTTACTATATATCTATGTCTGTGACGTGACATTACGTTAGTATATATCTATGTTTGTGACGTCACATAACGTGAGTATAATATATATTTGTGACGTCACGTTATGTTAGTATATATCTATGTGTGTAAAGTGACATTACGTCAGTATATATCTGTTTGTGACGTGACATTACGTCGGTATATATCTATATTTGTGACGTGACATTACGTTAATATATATCTATGTTTGTGACGTCACATAACGTTAGTATAATATATATTTGTGACGTCACGTTATGTTAGTATATATCTATGTTTGTAACGTGACATTACGTTAGTATATATCTATGTTTGTGACGTCACGTTACGTTAGTATATATCTATGTTTGTTACGTGACATTACGTGGTATTAAGAAATTGAACATGAATATTATTTTGACGTTTGGTCAAATCAAGCATAGGTGAGCGATACAGGCCCTCTGGGTCTCTTGTTTATTCACATAAATATAAAAAAATACATCTGTTAAATTGTCGTCATGAAATGACAAGCGTGTTTGGTTTTCAGGAAAGATGTTGTAATAGCCTCAGAGATGAAGACGAAGAGGAAGAGGGTTCGGAAGATGTTGATATGAGTCCAATCGAAACACCGGTCCTGTCCAAGTCAGCATGATTTTTCAAAACTTTATAATATTCCTTACACTAAAAGATTTGAAAGTTTCAATACAAATATACACAAAATAATAAGGGATCGTTGTTACATAAAACATTTATACACGAAGTTTCCAACATTATTCAGCTGTCCCGAACATGTCATATTTAAGAAATAGCAATGAGGTATTTGTCATTTTTTTTCTTAATAAAAATGTTAAGGTTCAGTTCTATAGCTTAACTGCTGTGTTCAAAATATCCGTTTATCCTATGATATCGTATGGGGTCGTATGATTGAATACATTTGAATTCTGGTATATTAAATGACTATTCTCAATTTTATCTAATTTATGTAATATGTCGCGAGACTTTAAATATATGATACAGTGTAATTAACATACATGTATATCTAAATCACGTGAAAACTCTACAATGTTTGTAAATTTCTATCAAAACATATAAGGTAAAAAAAAATAATTAGGGGAATAAATCAAATACCAGAAAAAACGTCGGAAAACATTATTGTATAACGGTCAGAACAAGACGGTACGATGCTACAGATGTATGTGGACTGTTTTATCACGAAATCTGATTCACAGGGTCACAGATGCCGATGGTTCACTTGGAATAGAGAATGTCAAAACCGGGGACATATCAATGGATGACTTCGACTCTAATGTAAGTATATATATGTGTGTAGTTTATAGAGATATACTGTTAGTATGTGTGTGTAGTTTATAGATAAGGGTCAAAGAAGTAATATGAACAGTATAATCCAGATAACACTGGATCCTCACATAAATGTATGGAGGATACAAATTACTTGTTATGATTATATGGGGCAAAGAAGTAATTCAAACAGTGTAAACAATAAGGTTTGTTAAATTTTCGAGGCAATCCGCCCCTTTATCAAAACACAAAAAATTACAAATACAATCACATAATATATATAAGAAGTACTGGAAATACAATAAAATACAATAAGAATAATGTTTTAGTAACTGGAGCACCACAATGAACCCTCCAGGGGTTACGTTTATTTTGTCTCCCTTGGTCTCCATACTCCAGGGGTTAGGTTTATTTTGTCTCCCTTCGCCTCCATACTCCAGGGGTTACGTTTATTTTGGCTCTCTTCCTTCGTCTCCACACCCCTGGGTTTATGTACCCTTTTGCTCCCAGCTCCTCACACTTCGGATTTTACGTTTACTTTGGGTCTTTGCGCCTCGATACCCCTGAAATACATTTATTTCATACGCTGAATGCGGAACATTTCATGAGAAAACCCATGGCTTAGTTATCGCCATCTTGTGGATAAAACAAAGTCTCGAGCTAAGTCGTCGTGATGAATTGACGATTGGTCAGGTTTATTTTCCTGTCAATAATCAAATAGTTAGTCGTGTGCCTTCAATGTTGTCATTGCATATTCCAGGTGCAGAGATTCCATTAAATGTAGCACTAGATTGATTTATAAAACAGGAGGTCCCTGGGCCTTTTACGGTCATCTGACAAACATTTACTGACACACTCCTCAATCAAGCATCATTACCATAAATTGTCTATACACAACCAGTTATGTTTCAGATCAAATTTGGTTTTGTTTATTTTAAAGCATCTTAAAAGTAAAATTTATTTTTATATAAATGAGGCTGGTCTGGCCAATGGGGACAAAGGGGCGTGGCCACAAATTTGGAACTTTACTGAAAATTTGCTTTAAGATGCTATTCTCCTCTAAACCAAAATGGATGAAAACCAGATTTGATCTTGAACATAACTGTCTGCAAACAAACAATTTGTGGTAAGTTGAGGGGTTTGTCCCTGATGTAAGTGTTTGTTAGACCGTTTAGGCCCATGGGCCTTTTGTTTGTATTATGAATTGATATACGGGATATAAATCAAAATATATTTTACCTGTTGTAGGATGTTTTTCTGCTTCACGTGAATTCAACATGCTATGTCTGGGTTGGAAGCGGCGCCTCAATCGATGAGAAAAAAAACGGGATGTACTACGCTAACGTAAGTAACATAACCATTTCGATTAAAGTATATATATAAATGTCTTGATTAGAATTTACCTGGCTGAAATAGCGTCATATGATTATCCCCTTAAAAGTGATATTGACAAGCATTGCAAAATAATTAAATATACAAATTAAAAAAGTCTGTGCTTCTAAATATCAATTCTGAACTATTTGCTCTTGGTATTTTAATTTCTTGCATCTGAAACAATCAATCTGAAAAAAAACGGGATGTACTACGCTAACGTAAGTAACATAACCATTTCGATTAAAGTATATATATAAATGCCTTGATTAGAATTTACCTGGCTGAAATAGCGTCATATGATTATCCCCTTAAAAGTGATATTGACAAGCATTGCAAAATAATTAAATATACAAATTAAAAAAGACTGTGCTTCTAAATATCAATTCTGAACTATTTGCTCTTGGTATTTTAATTTCTTGCATCTGAAACAATCAATCTGAAACAATGGCAGATACTGACTACCATTGATGAATACGAGTGTACAGAATTTATTTTAATGCGAAACGTTTAGTGTTTTCATTGTATGTAGAGTTGATGAAATATTTACAAGTATTTCATATAGAAGTATTACATGTTGTATGAGTTATTCGCATTTATTGGACGATTCTTTTTTATCTAAATATCTGTATAATATGATAATATAGCCTCTTAGTTACTCTAAATAGATACATGTATAATGAAAATACATTGTACTATAGCCTCTTCCTCAAAATATGATCAAAATAGTATAACGTCTTAATTACTCTAAATGAAATCAAACATATTATGGCCTCTTACTTCCTCTAAATAGATACCTGTAGGATGAAAATACTTAGCCTCTTACTCAAAATCTGATAAAGAATACTATAGCCTCTTATATACTCTAAATAGATATAATAGAAAACATATGATAGCCTCTTACTTTCTGTCAACACATTGTTAAATGATCATGAGAAATAATACCGCCGAAGACGAAGTCGGAGGTTGATATTTTTCAGGTATATAAAACTTATCAATATACTGTAAGTGTTTACTAATTATAGTATCGATAATACTGTTATAATTATAGAGAGTAGTCTCGATAATATTGTTATAATTATAGAGAGTAGTCTCGATAATACTGCTATAATTATAGAGAGTAGTCTCGATAATACTGTTATAATTATAGAGTAGTCTCGATAATACTGTTATAATTATAGAGAGTGGTCTCGATAATACTGTTATAATTATAGAGAGTAGTCTCGATAATGCTGTAATAATTATAGAATAGTCTCGATAATACTGTTATAATTATAGAGAGTAGTCTCGATAATACTGTTACAATTATAGAGAGTAGTCTCGATAATACTGTTATAATAATAGAGAGTGGTCTCGATAATACTGTTATAATTATAGAGAGTAGTCTGGATAATACTGTTATAATTATAGAGAGTAATCTCGATAATACTGTTATAATTATAGAGTAGTCTGGATAATACTGTTATAATTATAGAGAGTAGTCTCGATAATACTATTATAATTATAGAGAGTAGTCTCGATAATACTGTTATAATTATAGAGAGCAGTCTCGATAATACTATTATAATTATAGAGAGTAGTCTCGATAATACTGTTATAATTATAGAGAGTGGTCTCGATAATACTGTTATAATTATAGAGAGTGGTCTCGATAATAAAGTTATAATTATAGAGAGTAGTCTCGATAATACTGTTATAATTATAGAGAGTAGTCTCGATAATACTCTTATAATTATAGAGAGTAGTCTCGATAATACTCTTATAATTATAGAGAGTAGTCTCGATAATACTGTTATAATTATAGAGTAGTCTCGATAATACTGTTATAATATAGAGAGTAGTCTCGATAATACTGTTATAATTATAGAGTAGTCTCGATAATACTGTTATAATTATAGAGAGTAGTCTCGATAATACTGTTATAATTATAGAGAGTAGTCTCGATAATACTGTTATAATTATAGAGAGTAGTCTCGATAATACTGTTATAATTATAGAGAGTAGTCTCGATAATACTGTTATAATTATAGAGAGTAGTCTCGATAATACTGTTATAATTATAGAGAGTAGTCTCGATAATACTGTTATAATTATAGAGTAGTCTCGATAATACTGTTATAATAATAGAGAGTAGTCTCGATAATACTGTTATAATTATAGAGAGTAGTCTCGATAATACTGTTATAATTATAGAGGGTAGTCTCGATAATACTGTTATAATTATAGAGAGTGGTCTCGATAATACTGTTATAATTATAGAGAGTAGTCTCGATAATACTGTTATAATTATAGAGGGTAGTCTCGATAATACTGTTATAATTATAGAGAGTGGTCTCGATAATACTGTTATAATTATAGAGAGTAGTCTCGATAATACTGTTATAATTATAGAGTAGTCTCGATAATACTATTATAATTATAGAGAGTAGTCTCGATAGTACTGTTATAATTATAGAGTAGTCTCGATAATACTGTTATAATTATAGAGAGTAGTCTCGATAACACTGTTATAATTATAGAGTAGTCTCGATAATACTGTTATAATAATAGAGGGTAGTCTCGATAATACTGTTATAATTATAGAGTAGTCTGGATAATACTGTTATAATCATAGAGTAGTCTCGATAATACTGTTATAAGTATAGAGAGTAGTCTCGATAATACTGTTATAATTATAGAGTAGTCTCGATAATACTGTTATAATAATAGAGAGTAGTCTCGATAATACTGTTATAATTATAGAGTAGTCTGGATAATACTGTTATAATAATAGAGGGTAGTCTCGATAATACTGTTATAATAATAGAGAGTAGTCTCGATAATACTGTTAAGTATAGAGAGTAGTCTCGATAATACTGTTATAATTATAGAGAGTAGTCTCGATAATACTGTTATAATTATAGAGAGTAGTCTCGATAATACTGTTATAATTATAGAGAGCTGTCTCGATAATACTATTATAATTATAGAGAGTAGTCTCGATAATACTGTTATAATTATAGAGAGTGGTCTCGATAATACTGTTATAATTATAGAGAGTGGTCTCGATAATAAAGTTATAATTATAGAGAGTAGTCTCGATAATACTGTTATAATAATAGAGAGTAGTCTCGATAATACTGTTATAATTATAGAGAGTAGTCTCGATAATACTGTTATGATTATAGAGTAGTCTGGATAATACTGTTATAATTATAGAGAGTGGTCTCGATAATACTGTTATAATTATAGAGAGTAGTCTCGATAATACTGTTATAATTATAGAGAGTAGTCTCGATAATACTGTTATAATTATATATAGTGGTCTCGATAATACTGTTATAATTATAGAGAGTAGTCTCGATAATACTGTTATAATTATAGAGGGTAGTCTCGATAATACTGTTATAATTATAGAGAGTAGTCTCGATAATACTGTTATAATCATAGAGTAGTCTCGATAATACTGTTATAATTATAGAGAGTAGTCTCGATAATACTGTTATAATTATAGAGAGTAGTCTCGATAATACTGTTATAATTATAGAGAGTAGTCTCGATAATACTGTTATAATTATAGAGAGTAGTCTCGATAATACTGTTATAATTATAGAGAGTAGTCTCGATAATACTGTTATAATTATAGAGAGTAGTCTCGATAATACTGTTATAATTATAGAGAGTAGTCTCGATAATACTGTTATAATTATAGAGAGTAGTCTCGATAATACTGTTATAATTATAGAGTAGTCTCGATAATACTGTTATAATTATAGAGAGTAGTCTCGATAATACTGTTATAATTATAGTGAGTAGTCTCGATAATACTGTTATACTCATAGATTAGTCTCGATAATACTGCTATAATTATATATAGTGGTCTCGATAATACTGTTATAATTATAGAGAGTAGTCTCGATAATACTGTTATAATTATAGAGAGTAGTCTCGATAATACTGTTATAATTATATAGAGTTGTCTCGATAATACCATTATAATTATAGAGAGTAGTCTCGATAATACTGTTATAATTATAGAGAGTAGTCTCGATAATACTGTTATAATTATAGAGAGTGGTCTCGATAATACTGTTATAATTGTAGAGAGTAGTCTCGATAATACTGTTATAATTATAGAGTAGTCTCGATAATACTGTTATGATTATAGAGTAGTCTCGATAATACTGTTATAATTAAAGAGTAGTCTCGATAATACTGTTATAATTATAGAGAGTAGTCTCGATAATACTGTTATGATTATAGAGTAGTCTCGATAATACTGTTATGATTATAGAGTAGTCTCGATAATACTCTTATAATTATAGAGAGTAGTCTCGATAATACTGTTATAATTATAGAGAGTAGTCTCGATAATACTGTTATAATTATAGAGAGTAGTCTCGATAATACTGTTATAATTATAGAGAGTAGTCTCGATAATACTGTTATAATGATAGAGAGAAGTCTCGATAATACTGTTATAATTATAGAGAATGGTCTCGATAATACTGTTATAATTATAGAGAGTAGTCTCGATAATACTGCTATAATTATAGAGAGTGGTCTCGATAATACTGTTATAATTATATAAGTCTCGATAATACTGTTATAATTAAAGAGAGTAGTCTCGATAATACTGCTATAATTATAGAGAGTAGTCTCGATAATACTGTTATAATTATAGTGAGTAGTCTCGATAATACTCTTATAATTATAGAGAGTAGTCTCGATAATACTGTAATAATTAAAGAGAGTAGTCTCGATAATACTGCTATAATTATAGAGAGTAGTCTCGATAATACTGTTATAATTATAGTGAGTAGTCTCGATAATACTCTTATAATTATAGAGAGTAGTCTCGATAATACTGTCATAATTAAAGAGAGTGGTCGCGATATTACTGTTATAATTATAGAGAGTAGTCTCGATAATACTGTTATAATTATAGAGAGTAGTCTCGATAATACTGTTATAATTATAGAGAGTAGTCTCGATAATACTGTTATAATTATAGAGAGTAGTCTCGATAATACTGTTATAATTATAGAGAGTAGTCTCGATAATACTGTTATAATCATAGATTAGTCTCGATAATACTGTTATAATTATAGAGAGTAGTCTCGATAATACTGTTATAATTATATAGAGTGGTCTCGATAATACTGTTATAATTATAGAGAGTAGTCTCGATAATACTGTTATAAGTATAGAGAGTGGTCTCGATAATACTGTTATAATTATAGAGAGTAGTCTCGATAATACTGTTATAATTATAGAGAGTGGTCTCGATAATACTGTTATAATTATAGAGGGTAGTCTCGATAATACTGTTATAATTATAGAGAGTAGTCTCGATAATACTGTTATAATTATAGAGAGTAGTCTCGATAACACTGTTATAATTATAGAGTAGTCTCGATAATACTGTTATAATTATAGAGAGTAGTCTCGATAATACTGTTATAATTATAGAGTAGTCTCGATAATACTGTTATAATTATAGAGTAGTCTCGATAATATTGTTATAATTATAGAGAGTAGTCTCAATTATACTGTTATAAGTCTCGGTATTGTCGATTATTGTGTTTTAGAGAGTGTATATAACAAAGAAATTTTAAATGTCTAGTGTTTTAAATCATTGAATATTTTAGCTTGTAAGACTGATGATCAATTTTATAATCTTTCATATCATTATTATAGCTGGTAAGATTGATAATTAATTTCATAATTTTTCAATTCTTACAGAAATATTTAAAGCAAGCCGATAAACCGTTCCACGGAATAACGGTTTTCAGTGAGAGCAGTGAAAACAACGCCAAGATCATGGAGGAATTAGCAGCTTAAATCCAGCACTATATTTACTATTGCTATGAGATCGGCTTTCATCGCTGGTTATAGACGGCTTTTCTCCCAAAGGTTTCTGACCTTTTATAACATGAACAATGTATTGTGAACTTTTTACTTATATTATGTATATATTACTGAACATTTTAATCCTACACACATGTATCTAACACGGCCGGTGAAGTGTAGGTCTTTTCCGTAACAACTGTCTTACCAACTAAAACTGCACGAGGCCTTGACCTTAACAACAGTCATACCCATTAAAACTACAGGAGTCCTTGACCTTAACAACAGTCGTAACAACTAAAACTACAGGAGTCCTTGACCTTAACAACAGTCATACCCATTAAAGCTACAAAAGGCCTTGACCTTAACAACGGTCATACCAACTAAAACTACACGAGGCCTTGACCTTAACAACAGTCGTACCCAGTAAAACTACAGAAGCCCTTGACCTTAACAACAGTCATACCCATTGAAACTACAGGAGGCCTTGACCTTAACAACAGTCATACCCATTAAAACTACGGGAATCCTTGACCTTAACAACAGTCATACCCAGTAAAACTACGGGAATCCTTGACCTTAAGAACTGTTGTAGCGAAATACTACTAATATCAGTAGATGTTACTATGATGTAAAAGCGCTTAGTGAAAAGTGAATTTACAGACTCTGTAGACGTTGTAATTCACCACATTGTATTGTATATAAGCACATGTACAGCTTGCCAAAAACGCCAGTCTCACATTTAATAAGTTGATCATACCTTGGTCATATTAGTCTTAATAAGTCTATCTGTTCGTCAGAATAAGAAAAAAATGTCACTAAACAATTTAAAATACCAAATGTAGAGGTTACCTTTGTACTGAAATTTACATTGTTGTTTGTTGGATCGTTCTTTGTATTTGGGTTAATTTGTTGTTGACGATTTAATAAGTGTTCTATGTTTACGCATTTTGTTGTCAGCAAAATCGAATTCCCGGAACTCTGTATTTTGATTCGTTAGTATCCGATAGTATGCTTTTTGGTGTAATTTTGATTAAAATCCTTTCAACATCAATATTCATTTCGTTCTGTCATCATTCCGTAAGAAGCTAAAAACATATATTGAAGACCTTCTGTCATACTGCGGAGATAAATATATCTAGTTATTGCATTTGCCAGTGAAATATGTAGAGGATATTGAATGGTTTCCAGTTTAATATTACATATATTTCACGAGTGTGACAGAATATCGATATTTTCACGAGTGCCAAGCACGATTGAAAAATATCGATATGTTATGTCATACGAGTGAAATATATCTTATACATGTACATGTACTTAACGGCAAACCGTTCAATTTTCTTTTCATTGCATTTCATATAATCATCACTCGTATAACAGAATATTTCGATATTTTTCACTCGAGCTTCGCACTCGTGAAAATATCGATATTCTGTCATACTCTTGAAATGTATGTTATATTTAACGGTAAACCATTCAAGATCCTCTATTTATCAGTTTATAATGCTATGGTAGCGAATAAAACGAAGGGAGTTAACTCCGACAGATCAAAATGACAACGTGTTATTGTCAATACCTCAATACTGGATTTGTGTCACATGATGTACATCTTGAGCATCCGCTCCCCAGAACGTTTTTTCCCACATTTCACGCTACCATTTCCTGTTTCAAGCTTATGCCACATCTTCCTTTTCTCGTCATTAAAGCTTTCTTTTCCACGAAAGGCAAGCGATTTGTAAGCGTACGACTGGGCCCATAAAATGATTGACCTTCTGAGTGATCATATCTTTGTTGAGTTTGTTGATCTTCCAACGGACCGTTGGCGTACACATGAGGAAAACAACCGTCCCTCTGTTGGAGGGTTTATCATTATTGAAGATCTAATGGGAACAAGTAGGTAGCAAAAGACCTACGAAGTCCTTTAATTTCACCTGTATGTAAACCCCCAAAGCGATATTGTCCGTCTGTAGTGTCCTCAATTCCAATACATGGGGTAGGGGGAGATACTGTAGTGACCTCAATTCCAATACAGGGGTTAGGGGGAGATATATTGTAGAGTCTGTAGTGTCCTCAATTCTAATACAGGGGGTAGGGGGAGATATATGTAGTCTGTAGTGTCCTCAATTCTAATACAGGGGGTAGGGGGATATATTGTAGAGTCTGTAGTGTCCTCAATTCTAATACAGGGGGTAGGGGGAGATATATTGTAGAGACTGTAGTGTCCTCAATTCTAATACAGGGGGGGGGGGGGGGGGGGGGGGGAGAGATCATTAATAGAGACTGTAGTGTCCTCAATTCCAATACAGGGGGTAGGGGGATATATTGTAGAGTCTGTAGTGTCCTCAATTCTAATACAGGGGGCAGGGGGAGATATATTGTAGAGACTATAGTGTCCTCAATTCTAATACAGTGGGTAGGGGGAGATATATGTAGTCTGTAGTGTCCTCAATTCTAATACAGGGGGTAGGGGGAGATATATTGTAGAGTCTGTAGTGTCCTCAATTCTAATACAGGGGGTAGGGGGAGATATATGTAGTCTGTAGTGTCCTCAATTCTAATACAGTGGGTAGGGGGAGATATATTGTAGAGTCTGTAGTGTCCTCAATTCTAATACAGGGGGTAGGGGGAGATATATGTAGTCTGTAGTGTCCTCAATTCTAATACAGGGGGTAGGGGGAGATATATTGTAGAGTCTGTAGTGTCCTCAATTCTAATACAGGGGGTAGGGGGAGATATATGTAGTCTGTAGTGTCTTCAATTCTAATACAGGGGGTAGGGGGAGATATATTGTAGAGTCTGTAGTGTCCTCAATTCTTATACAGGGGGTAGGGGGAGATATATTGTAGAGACTGTAGTGTCCTCAATTCTAATACAGGGGGTAGGGGGAGATATATGTAGTCTGTAGTGTCCTCAATTCTAATACAGGGGGTAGGGGGAGATATATTGTAGAGTCTGTAGTGTCCTCAATTCTAATACAGGGGGTAGGGGGAGATATATTGTAAAGACTGTAGTGTCCTCAATTCTAATACAGGGGGTAGGGGGAGATATATGTAGTCTGTGGTGTCCTCAATTCTAATACAGTGGGTAGGTGGAGATATATTGTAGTCTGTAGTGTCCTCAATTCTAATACGGGGGGGGTCATTAATAGAGACTGTAGTGTCCTCAATTCCAATACAGGGGGTAGGGGGGGATATATTGTAGAGTCTGTAGTGTCCTCAATTCTAATACAGGGGGTAGGGGGATATATTGTAGAGTCTGTAGTGTCCTAAATTCTAATACAGGGGGTAGGGGGAGATATATTGTAGAGTCTGTAGTGTCCTCAATTCTAATACAGGGGGTAGGGGGATATATTGTAGAGTCTGTAGTGTCCTCAATTCTAATACAGGGGGTAGGGGGGGGGATATATTGTAGAGTCTGTAGTGTCCTCAATTCTAATGCAGGGGGTAGGGGGATATATTGTAGAGTCTGTAGTGTCCTCAATTCTAATACAGGGGGTAGGGGCAGGGGCGTAGCTAGAGGTTCAGACATGTGCAAGCCCCGGCGAGGGGTCTGGGGGGGGGGGGGGGTTCAGGGGAACATGGTTTTAAGGAATTGATCAGCCCCTGGAAATGATTTTCGGTAATGCTTGATAGTACTAAACTTGTGTTATTAAAATCAAAATAATAGGTCCGTTTTCTACCTGTATGAAAACTTAATAATGATATTTATTCCCTATTTTTACATAGATCTATGCATAATTTATTTAGAGATATCCAAAGGTCGAATTTAAGTAAAATTATTTCAACATATGATATCCAAAAATATTTATTTTTGCATATAAAAAAATCGTTCTGTGTGTATGCGAAATTCGAATTATGCATATGTAAAAATCGAATTTTTGAATACATACAGCAAAAATAGGGTTTCACATTTTTCACACATGTAAAATTCGAATCATGCATAGCATAGCCTATGTGAAAATAATGAATGAATATAAAAACGGCGCCTCATATAATTGGGCATAAAAAGATAGAAAAATACAGTGTACGAATCGTTGTCTTCATGAAGCCTACCTTGATGGGAATCCATATTTCTCTATATCGTAGATTGTACATTTCCTCTGGGTTGGAATTTTGGGACCATACTTCTAAATAAGGTGTGAGTGTCATTATAATTTGAGAGGTGTCACTTTTAGATGTTGATTTAACATTTTCGACAATTTCTTCTGTCGGGCTTTGACTTTGCGTGTCTTTCTGTTTAGGTTTGAAGAAGCTATCTAGATATAGGCCTATATCGTTGATTGTGCTTTCTTCATATTTACGCACCAAACAACTAAACACCGGAAACCCCTAGATTTATAATAATAAACGGATACGACTTCAGGTTTCCATTTCCGGACTTCCAAAAACAGCATGGCTATCTGCGTATTTCATTACCTATCATTAATTTTAATTAATCTACGATTAGATTTTTTTGTGATTCTACATTCAAGACCTTGACGGGTCGACAATACATATTAGATATATTAACTTTACAAGACCATGGCTTATTAATAACTCATACTAGGAATTTTTATGTGCAAGCCCGGGCTTTTTTTTATATAGCAAGCTACGCCCCTGAGGGGGATATATTGTAGAGTCTGTGGTGTCCTCAATTCTAATACAGGGGGTAGGGGGATATATTGTAGAGTCTGTAGTGTCCTCAATTCTAATACAGGGGGTAGGGGGAGATAATTAATAGAGACTGTAGTGTCCTCAATTCCAATACAGGGGGTAGGGGGGATATATTGTAGAGTCTGTAGTGTCCTAAATTCTAATACAGGGGGGGGGGGAGAGAGATATTATAGAGACTGTAGTGTCCTCAATTCCAATACCGGGGGTAGGGGGAGGGTAGATATATTGTAGTCTGTAGTGTCCTTAATCCAAAAACAGTTATCCGATCGATATAGTCCTTTGTTAAGATGTTTTTGACCAGAAATTCAATCATTCTCAAGATTCTATACTCGGTACATTTTTCATCAGATGTAATATGTAATTTATTGGCACATGGAACCTTTCAGATTCGCGACTTTAAAAATGGATTGTCTTATAGGTTCCGTTTGTCGGGAACAGCGAGACACGAAATATTCCTGTATCACTTTTGTGTTGTACGTCCCAACTGCCCCGACATCTACAAGGGAAACCATCAATAGTAATATTGAACTGATCAAATGGTGTCAGATATAATCTATCTAACAGTAGGCTATCAACTGTCTCTTCGGTAATATCGCCACAACCGTAAGTAAATCGAAACCGGAAGTCAATCACAATTGTAAATAAATCAAAACCGGAAATAAATCACAAACTAACGTAAATTCCAACCATGTGATAGTGTCAATCCTATGTACTAGACCTATCGTTAATATTAATGATCCCCGTTCCATCTCGAGCCATGATCGTACAAAATATCATACATTTCACTACCACCATTTGATCACGTGGCCAATATTACAGCGTCACCCATCTCATTATGACAGAGAATACATTGACAATCAAGAACTTGAGAAGAAGTAGAGCTAAAAGAGTGAAAAAGACATACATTCTCTTCTGATCCAAACCTAAAACATTTATGGCGAGTTTTGATTCGTCGTGTCGACGAAAAGACTAAAAGGTTTATGGGAACCAGGCAAACATTCCAAGATCTGTTGGGACCACTTCTCGGACTCTGACTACGTCGAACAGTTTTTACTTGGTAAGGAAATATCGAAAGTGTCACTGTCTACGGCTTTCTTCAAGGGAAAGACGAACTTTTATAAAGGAACACAAGGAAGATAAGATTGACTTGTTATGATGATGCCATCTTCGCTAGCCAAGGCTTCTGATACGTTACACTCCACGAACCCTTGGCAAATATAGACGTCAGTTCTGGCCCTCTAGCGGTGATTCGAAATTACCACCCTTTACACATGAAATTTTCGACCAATCAAAACAACCGTTACCGATTTACTTCATTAAAAAAGAATTATCAACATAAATTTCCTCTACAAAAATATCTTTAAAAATATAGACTACAAAAAAGCACCTCTGTTTCTTACAAATGTTCAGTTGTCCTTGAATTTGATAAAAATAATTGTAATTTTGCTTTAGATGCATGTCTCCATTTTCATCTTTTCTTAAAAAAGGAAAGTTGTTATTTAGAGAAATTGCATTATTTCTACCTTTATAATTGACATTTGACCTCTACAATGTCACCCTGGCTTGTTACGCCATCTGGTGAGGCAGCAAGCAAGTTGTTATTAATGCCAACCCTCAAACCACACGAGTTGACTGTTATACCATTAACTTCTTCAATTTTTTTAATAGCAGCCCTCTCAAAAGTTTGTCCATGGATGATGGCCGGTGAAGTGAGTCTGGCAGGCCTGAAGTGAGTCTGGCAGGCCTGAAGAGAGACTGGAACAGCTGTTCCTTATTTCTACGGTCTGTTGCCTTACAAATCTCACCAAATCTGGAGGATGTCAAACGCCATCTTCTCTCCTAGTGCCATTTCTTGCACACACTTTGCTTCTTTGTAGTTTCTTCAATCTCCAGGACCTCTTCCATAGATGACACCTATAGAAAACAGAAACATATTTCCATTGTTAGGATTTAATTAATGTAGCAAACATTGGCTATCTGAGTTACTTGTAGATAATGTACAAACCTCATACTGAACCCAATTTCTTTTCTTTTGAATAATTTGACAAAGTTCACTAATAAGAAACTTTGTAAATAACCCATTGGTATAATCATTCTATCTGTATTATTTGTATGATCCCATTCGCTGCAATTACTTTCTTTACAGTTTATGCAATATCCTTCATCAAGTATCAGTGTTTATATTTTGGATGGGGGAGTGGCAGAAAATGGTGTTAAGCAAAATTCTTTGACAATCATGTATGCCTCATAAGGAAATAAAGCATTATATAACATATTTCTTTGATTTTGATAGCCATACCTTAATTCCGGTATCAACCCAATGTTCTGTCATTGGTAGTGTAGTGTAGTCATGGTCTCTTGCTGCCACTTGTATATTTGCCTTCAGCGTAAGATATCTGTTTCAAAATTACTGAATGTTATGTGTGCAATTCCCTTTATATACTATTTAGTAATATCATAATACAAAGTGTTGCATTGTCTATAATCAGCAAGACATTAATAGTAGACAATGCAATGTAGTTTGAAATTTGACTGTTTTTTGAGAGGTTAAATATCCCTAAATTGAGGTTGTATATTCTTTATAGCCATCATATTGGAATGAATATACTAAACTAAAGTAAAACAGTTATCAATAGTAGCAGTTCTGGTTTACTGGTAAATGCTTATTATATGCACGCTTTATAATATCTTGTAAATCATAAATTTATCACTATATATCATTTCTTATGACAATATGTCTTGGACCCATAAAAAAACAGCACATAATTATATATATAATAATGAAAACAGAAACAATTGTACAACAACAGCAAAAATAAAGAAAGCCTTGTGGGTATGTTCATTGACTTCCGTAACATGTTACCACCATAATTCAACGTTCTGAAAAGGAACTGAAATTTTCAATTAACCAAAGTCGAATTTATAAAACAATGAGTTTCTTTGAAAACTTCAACTTTGTAAAATTGCATTCAGCAATATAAAATGGAGCCATTTTCAGAAATGACTATCTGCCACTGGTTTATTGATTTAGGTTTTGATAATTCTTCTTCGGTTTGTGAAAGTTTGTAGATGACCTATGCAACATCCCCGAATAGCAAGCCTACCAGTTTCAACTGTATAAGCACATGGAGAATAGCTGGGACATGCTTGCAAATCCCACATGGACCTTTGCCAGCTGGACATTCACAATCGGTATTTATTATTTCACCATTTGCTCCAAGTATAACCTTGTAGTTGTAAGAAATCTGTAAAAACCATACCCCATTGGACTAAATTACAGTGTTGCAAATCTTAAGCCTTGAAACATGGTTTTAAGAGCTAAAATCATGTGACTTAACGGGGTCATTTTGACTAATCAGCGTAATTAAAGCGTTTTCTGCTGTTATCGGATAACCTGTACATGGATAGCTAACTTCAAGTGAGTATTTTGTCAAAAACTAATCAGAATATTTCAGAAAAACAATAAAATAACCAATTTATCTATATCCGCTTCGAGTGGAAAAGTTTCAACGAGGTGAAAACAAAGGTAAGCTCCGATTTGTCAAAAACGGAAAACTTTTACTTTCATTGCTCATAGCTGCAGTAAAAATATAAGTTTTATTAGATTGAAAAAAAAATATTTCACTGGCAAAAATGCAATAAAACGGTTTACTTGTTAGATGAAGCAGAAGCCGTTTACTCTCCCGAAACACCTGGGTTTTTCCCTGTAATTTACAGGGATCTGTATGTAAATGTATGGTTGTATCATACTTTAACATTCCTTTCTTCTTTTAAATTGAAATTACGATTTATTTTGTGTATTGTTCTATTGACATTTATTGTTGCTTGGGATTTGGATACTGAAGTACATGGTCGGGCTATCAAAAGTCTCCACCGTCCATCGCCCTGACTGGGAAATATTTCCATGTGTGATATAGTTAGATGTGTCCTGTCCTTGTTGATAGACCTAGATTCACATGTCGTCGTAGGGAACGGTGACCGTATCATGTAATGTAGGAAAACTTAAAACTTGATAGTGAACGTGAACTTGTAGCCATGTGTAAAATGTCAGTTTAGTTTGTGTAAAATGTCAATTTAGTTTGTACATACATGTATAGTGTTAGATGCGGTCTCTTGTCACTCAGATGACGGAGCATAAATCTGCCCGGAATAATTGGTTCATACGACTAACCTGTAAATAGCATGTGTACAATGTAGCAAGTTTATCTATAGAAGTAGTCCTCCGAGTCCTTGTTTACCGATCATCGGTGTTTTATTTATTCAAATTACATGTACACATGCATACCAACATGTTAATTATAAAACACATACATGATAAATGTCGTTCCTGCTACACAGCCTCTATCGATTGCGTGTACCATGTGACGACATAGCGTGTCGTGTGTGATACATACCCGGCTGACGACGGTGTATTTAGAAATATCACCGACCTGTGACCTCATTTCCTTTAAACATTTAAACCTCAGCACACACAGCTCGTGTTTATTGTGGAGAAGTACAATCCGCGGACAAGGTAAGGTGAGCGAGAGGTTTGTTTACTTCCCGGTGTGTTGTGTTGGTACGATTATTATTTCTATTTTGATCACTTAATGTAGATTTATATAATTAATATACCTAACTATATATATGTGTGTGTGTGTGTGTGTGTGTGTGTACTTTATAAATCTATCAATGCTACCATCGAGAGAGTATGTTTTGGTGTGGACATGCTTTGTACGTTCACACCTTTCTCGAACTTTCGTATGCACTAAGAAAACTTACATTCATCATGCTTCTAAATCCTGGGTTTCTCTGTCAAACAAATCCTTTTCCAGTAAACCCACCACCCCATTCCCTCTATCTGGCGAACTCGGTATCAAACAACGGTAGTGGAGAAATACATCCTTATAATAGTTACACTTGTGGGCAACAATAATAATAATAAAAAAAACCCAGCACGCGTGCACCCCAGCCCCTAATTCGCCGGTCGCGTGCACCCCAGCCCCTAATTCGCCGGTCCGCATGATTACTTTACTAATTTTTATCAAAATAACAAGAATCAATATGTTCGTTAATAAATAGCCTGTTACTAAATGAAACAAACTCCGAAGGAGGTAAACAGCCAACAATTTAGAAATAACCTTAGCCCTGAAGAAAATGATTAGCTATTTCGTAATACAGTTGTAGTATTTAGGGTGACTGTTGAATATTTCATATTTCGTAATATCTCCAATTGCTGTTTTCCGAGAAATACGAAGTAGATTGTGATCTAATTTCCCAACAACTCATTGTTATTCATGAAATCTCCCATTACACGTGTGTTACACAATATGCCGTCGGACTGTGACAGCACGTCAATAATGGCCTGTTCCGGTACAGGTAAACCAATATTACAGGTAAACCAATATTACAGGTAAACCAATATTACTGGTAAACCAATACTGCTGGTAAACCAATACTACTGGTAAACCAATACTGCTGGTAAACAAATACTACTGGTAAACCAATATTACAGGTAAACCAATATTACAGGTAAACCAATATTACAGGTAAACCAATATTACAGGTAAACCAATATTACAGGTAAACCAATACTGCTGGTAAACAAATACTACTGGTAAACCAATACTACTGGTAAACAAATACTACTGGTAAACAAATACTGCTGGTAGTTTATGTCAGCCTCGTGGTCAACACAACGAGCCAAGTACACATATATTTAGAATACTTAACACACGACAACAAGTTTGTTTCCTCTGGCATGAACGCCACTCAATTAAGTATTTGAATATGAACATAATACACATACATGTATTATATGCCAACCTCAACAGTGGCTCTGATAGATAGCCCGGCCTCTGAAGAAGATAAAAGGTCCTATCAACCTATCGGCCCATATCCCTGCCAGGTTCATATTAATTCAAAATCAACTCCCCATCAAGAAAACATAAACACCTTTTATGTAAAATAAGAGTAGACCCATAGTATAACGAGCTGCCTACCAAACAATCGATACCCGTAATATGGTGTTTAGGGTAACCATGACTACGGAGAGAAGTCTCTATAGCCAAAACAAACTACCGATGAACGCTATGGAGTATATCGAGATGGTTCTAGGAACCCGACTTTCTGTAGAGGTGCCACAGTGTGATTCAGTAGCTATCACGGACCAGAAAAGCTTTATTAGCAGGGTAAAAAAGTAACGATTTATTTCGTCGTTGGGTGGCAGGTGATTCAGTAGCTACCACGGACCAGAAAAGCTTTATTACCAGGGTAAAAAAGTAACGATTTATTTCGTCGTTGGGTGGCAGGTGATTCAGTAGCTACCACGGACCAGAAAAGCTTTATTACCAGGGTAAAAAAGTAACGATTTATTTCGTCGTTGGGTGGCAGGTGATTCAGTAGCTACCACGGACCAGAAAAGCTTTATTACCAGGGTAAAAAAGTAACGATTTATTTCGTCGTTGGGTAGCAGACGCTCCTCGGAGTAAGTCAATTGTTGGCTGGTCTTATCACGGACTTAGTTATATAGAGGAACCTCTTCAGTAGGAGTAATACAACGACACACACAGGCAAGAGAACATCAACTACCGGACAAAGACATCAACTACCGGACAAAGACATCAACTACCGGACAACAACATCAACTACCGGACAGAGACATCAACTACCGGACAAAGACATCAACTACCGGACAAAGACATCAACCACCGGACAAAGACATCAACCACCGGACAAAGACATCAATCACCGGACAAAGACATCAACTACCGGACAAAGACATCAACTACCGGACAAAGACATCAACCACCGGACAAAGACATCAACCACCGGACAAAGACATCAATCACCGGACAAAGACATCAACTACCGGACAAAGACATCAACCACCGGACAAAGACATCAACTACCGGACAAAGACATCAACTACCGGACAAAGACATCAACTACCGGACAACGACATCACCCACCGGACAAAGACATCAACTACCGGACAAAGACAAACCACCGGACAAAGACATCAACCACCGGACAAAGACATCAACCACCGGACAACGACATCAACCACCGGACAACGACATCAACCACCGGACAACGACATCAACCACCGGACAGAGACATCAACCACCGGACAGAGACATCAACCACCGGACAAAGACATCAACCACCGGACAAAGAAATCAACTACCGGACAAAGACATCAACTACCGGACAAAGACATCAACTACCGGACAAAGACATCAACCACCGGACAAAGACATCAACCACTGGACAAAGACATCAACTACCGGACAAAGACATCAACCACCGGACAAAGACATCAACCACCGGACAAAGACATCAACCACCGGACAAAGACATCAACTACCGGACAAAGAAATCAACTACCGGACAAAGACATCAACTACCGGACAAAGACATCAACCACCGGACAAAGACATCAATCACCGGACAAAGACATCAACCACCGGACAAAGACATCAACTACCGGACAAAGACATCAACTACCGGACAAAGACATCAACCACCGGACAAAGACATAAACCACTGGACAAAGAAATCAACTACCGGACAAAGACATCAACCACCGGACAAAGAAATCAACCACCGGACAAAGACATCAACCACCGGACAAAGAAATCAACTACCGGACAAAGACATCAACTACCGGACAAAGACATCAACTACCGGACAAAGAAATCAACTACCGGACAGAGACATCAACCACCGGACAAAGACATCAACCACCGGACAAAGACATCAACCACCGGACAAAGAAATCAACCACCGGACAAAGACATCAACCACCGGACAAAGAAATCAACCACCGGACAAAGACATCAACCACCGGACAAAGACATCAACCACCGGACAAAGAAATCAACCACCGGACAAAGACATCAACCACCGGACAAAGAAATCAACCACCGGACAAAGACCTCAACCACCGGACAAAGACATCAACTACCGGACAAAGACATCAACCACCGGACAAAGACATCAACCACCGGACATAGACATCAACTACCGGACAAAGAAATCAACTACCGGACAAAGACATCAACCACCGGACAAAGACATCAACCACCGGACAAAGACATCAACCACCGGACAAAGACATCAATCACCGGACAGAGACATCAACCACAGGACAAAGAAATCAACTACCGGACAAAGACATCAACTACCGGACAAAGACATCAACCACGTGTAGTTGATGAATGATAAATAGTGGTAAAGTCATTGCTTTTTAACGTGGCAGTCAATATGTATTTATTTACATGTTTTACAAAAGTTCGAGATCCTATGCTACACTGTACCGTTAGTACAAGCCTGTATAAGGAAAGGTCAAGAGTACTTCTTAGTTATACGTAGACGAACGTGGATTTCAAGGTATGTCTAGTCATCTATACTGGCTATACAGATAACATGTTTCCTTGATCACATGCTCTACCGACTGACAGCGGTACAACACAGACACATGGGGTGTCTTTTGGCGATAGGCGTATATCAATTCAGACCAGATTTATATGAGGGGGCAATAGGTCTAGCTCAATTCATGTAGTATGGTCTGCCTGCTGTTGTTGCAAAGGTGATGTGAGAATCCTGTTTTTGCAATGGAGGCAGTGTGGTTCTCTTGTTCTTGTGCTTGCTATGGAGGTGGAGGTTCTTGCTCCTAGGACATGCTTTCTACTTTGTTCTCGATGTTCGGGCGTTAAAACCATTGCTTCCGTGTACAGGAAACCAAAAACAATGTTCTTGTTGACATCTAAAGCCACCCGTGGTGTTACCCGGACATACGATGGTCGATATTAACAGAAGGAGTAAGGGTTTAGTGCTTCCTCCAGGAAAACACATTGATCACACGTAACGTTTCCTCACACGTTGTTCCCTGTTTGTTAGATAATAAGGTAGAATTGACAGAGTCGACCGTCATGGCTATTCCTCTTTTAATACGTTCCTATGAAACGTTTTTATTTCAAACATTATTAAATCGAATGTTTCTAACTAACCCGGGACGAAGGTCGTGTTCTATGAAGGCCACGGGATGCTGTGGACATAAGCAACTGCCTTTGTTTAACAAAAAGACACGAGCTTCATGGTCACAACCATGAAAATGAATGTGCTGGAATATTAATGTAATTCGTCTGATATAATGTAAGACAGGGGCATATTATCATATTTGACACCTTGCATGAGTATGGTTGACAGTCGCTTAAATCCAGATGATTTCACTTACACACCTTTGAAAGTTCCTATCTGTCAAAACATTTTGAATCGCTTCTGAAATACAAAGAGATCTATTAAACAATGCTAGGACGAAGAGATAAATATTTGTTGAAATGTAGAGTTGTCCAATGGCAGTGCCTGAAAGGTCAAATATTAAAAGCATTATTTCTTTATTTCTGAACTTACTTGATTGACCTTTAGCGTAGTATTGTATGAACGAATGATTCACGCAAAGAAAGTCTGTACTTGAATATGTTCAAATGAAGATGTATTATGTGTAGTAACGGTATTTAACTGGTTTAGATATAAAACTTACACACTTCATCCTTCAGTCTGATGTGTAACTTTAAAAAGCGGTGCAGGCCCATGGAGCCTTTTGCTTATAGGATATAAATAGTAACAACATGTGGTTTCCTCGATAACCGAGTGGTTTTTAATACACATGCACTATTTTACAGTGTACGTTTTTCACATTCAATTTATTGAATTTTTACTTTTTGATCTCATCGTATGTGACTGTCAAGGCCATGAGCGCCAGATAATTTCGTGCTGTGCTGTCCTCGGTTGTAATTACTGCCATTTTACACCTGAATATCGTCTTGGTGTTTGTTATAATATTTCCTTCATTTCTAATTCGAGATTTAAATGAGGTAACCCCTAGATCAGAGAAAACACACAAATGAATAAATAACACATACTTTACCCACGTTACCAGACGGAAGCTTTAAGTGTAGCCCAGGACACAGCCAGCATTAATCACAGGCTAGTCTGTGCAATCCCATTTGAGTAATTCTTACTTTCTCATTTTTCAGAGTTTTTTTTCTGAAGACCAAGAAGAATAATAACCATAATGGCAGGTAAGGCGAATTTCAATTCATATTTGTTTAATTAGTTGATGACAACTCACGTTCAATGAACAACTGGTAAATGTCCACAAGGCATACACAACATATACTATCGGTTGACATCCGGCCTGTTGGAATTGAAGACGATCAAGACTTCATGTACTTTTAATTCTCCTAATGAAATCTCGAGAAATATTTGATACTTTGGTACATGCTGATGCTATTTATCAGTTATTGTAACATACCTTGTCCTGCGTTGTGTTAACATTATACCATGTAACACTTTGATTACCAATGAATTCTTATCTTTACCGACCCTTGAACGCAAATGACCTGCATAAAGACCCTTTTGGCCTTTTGCAACTTTCCTATGTTTAGATCATATGATAAAAATCGTTTTGATTTAGGAAATGTGATGTTAGTACATGAAGCAAGGCGTCATCAGTATGACTCAAACCTCCCAATAAATTAACACCGTGCACTTTAGATCTACCTACATACAGTTACTTAGTAAATCCCATGTGTAACATACCAATCATTGTTAACAATGTTAGGAATGTCTCTCCCGTCAATTACAACAGACAGTCGGTTATATGATGTATCATCTATTGGCTGGCGCTATTTATAAATGACACATTTTCCTGAATCTTTCTTTCTAAACATAACAGGTACATAACACGCATCAGTATAACAGTGGTGATCATTAAAATATGATAACGAGGCTAAATCTTCAAAATTCAAAACAACAGAAGACTGTGTTATTTACATAAAAGCAGCAATATTTTGTGGATTAATTATAACAGCAGTAAAAAAAGTGATGTGTATAACCGATTTCAAATTATTATTAATGGTTAAAGTGCTGATAATGTTCAACAAGAAATACACTACATTAAAAAACAAAAACAAAAAAACAGTAAATGAAAGGTCAGTTCTAAATAATATTGTTTAGATCATTTAAAGCAGCGTTATAGCTGCCTGATTGGTATAATACATACCACACCTGTAAAGTCAATGTCACTGACAGGTATAATACATACCACACCTGTAAAGGCAGTCAATGTCACTGACAGGTATAATACATACCACACCTGTAAAGGCAGTCAATGTCACTGACAGGTATAATACATACCACACCTGTAATGTCAGTGTACAGTATATCACTGACAGGTACAATAACACATACCACACCTGTAAAGGCAGTCAATGTCACTGACAGGTATAATACATACCACACCTGTAAAGGCAGTCAATGTTAATGACAGGTATAATACATACCACACCTGTAAAGCCAGTCTATATCACTGACAGGTATAATACATACCACACCTGTAAAGCCAGTCAATGTCACTGGTAGTTATATACTACATGTTCCATTTAACCCACCCTATGTATACCAAACCTGTAAAGCCAGTCTATATCACTGGTAGTTATATACTACATGTTCCATTTAACCCACCCTATGTATACCAAACCTGTAAAGTCAGTCAATGTCACATTTAAGGCATGTTTATCATTCCAGGGTTGATTAAACAGAAACAGTACGATTGGAAGGACACGAACCTCGCCCTGTTTGGCTCAGATACCGAGAGACAGGTGAAAAGTAAGTAAATATATGTGACACATTAATTCTGTCGAAACCTTCTAATCAGCTAAGCTGTCACAATTAGGTCGATGGTCTTGGGTCTGCGAGCAAAAGTCTCAATTTTGATTCGGTGCACACCATGGGTTATACACAGTAGTCTTATAATGCTTCGGTTATGTATTACCAGTTACAATTACCTGTATTTGTTAAAATGGCTTTTATTCAGAACTGACGACAGAGTTGACGGTTATATAAAACAGACATTGTAGTGTCTTCTTAATAGAGGTTACAATAGATCGGCTCCCCTTTATGTAATAAAAGTTTGTCGAAAATAACATAATGATATACCCTCATTATAAAGCTAAATTATCATACTAAATCCTAGGTGAATCATAAGCACTCCGTCTATGTGATATTGGCAGGAAAGTCCCACTAAAACAAGGAAGCATGATGGTTGTTCCTTGTCATGATTAATTTGTTGGTTTAATTCATATGATCATTTACCTAAGGCGGGTAATGTATAGGACACATAGCGTGTTTGTTGTTCTGACAGGAACTCGTCTGTTCTCGTATGATAATCAGTTATAGATCAGGAAGAACCTCCCTCAAACTCTTCATTCTATTCCGGAAATATCTGACACATTCTAGTTCACGTACAATGTGACACACACAAATATAGGCTATATATCGTCACTCATAGTCTTTTTATTCTCACATACTTAACAGGGTCATCCCGCGGTTGCTAGGGAAAAGATTAATCGATCTCACAAAAAAAGGGGGTTGGGGGTTGGGTGGGTAAAACTGTCTACAATTCTCATGCTATCTGGCAAACAGGGATTTATATATCCCTGTCCACGGAACAGACCCATGGTAGATTCTAGTATGCTCACATATTTCACGGGGTTATCCGACGGTTGCTAAAGAAAAGATAAATCGATCTCACACAGGTCGGTAAAACAGCACGCGCTATATAACGCTGCTCACAATAACGCAACGTCTTCATATTACGTTGAAGTAAAAAAAGTATGACGTCATCATTTGCGACTTGGTTACTCAACGTAAAAAATGATGGCGTTATTGTGAGCATTAACAGCGTCATATAGCGTGTGTCGGCTGTCTATACACCCCACCCCCCTTGTTGAGACAAGCTACCACATGTGCATTTCGTCACGTCAACAATACTATAACGTCACGGCGACAATACAATCACGTGAGGTCAAAATTTCCTTGCATTGTTGTAACGTCCATATTAGATACATAAGAGGGTTAGCATGAAAAGAGAAAAATAATCATTCGCACTCATGAAAATATCGATATTCTGTCATACTCGTGAAATATATGTTATATTAAACGGGAAACTATTCAATATCCTCTATATCTTGTATTTTGCCAGTGAAATATAGATATTTATCAAACTAATAAAACCTATATTGCAGCGATGAGCAGTGAAAATATAAGATTTTGCAGTGAAAATATAAGTTTTGCAGTGAAAATATAAGTTTTTCGTTTTTGACCAATCAGAGCGGACCTTTAATGTATTCACCTCCATGAAACTTACCGCTTTTTCCAGCCGAAGTGCAGATAGATAAATTGGTGATTTTTCTGTATTTCTGAAATGTTCAGACTAGTTTTTGACAAAATACTCACTACACGTTAGCTATTCATGTACATATTCTCCTATAACAGCATAAAACGCTTATATATTGCTGATCAGTCCTTTCAAAATGGCGCTGTCGACGTGGAGTAACGTCACAAAAGAGATGATGTCATTACTGATTCCCACACTTTTTGACGCTATTAATGTTTCTATGTTTCTAATTTTGTTTTTAAGTTGATGAAATGCAATAAAAATAAAATTGAATGGTTTCTCATGAAATACCTGTATAACATATATTTCACTCGTATGGCAAAATATTTCGATACTTTTTTCCCTCGTGCTTCGCACTCGTGAAAATATCGATATTCTGTCATACTCGTGAAATATATGTTCTATTTAATTAAACGGGAAACCTCCAATATCCTCTATATCTCACCCTAGGTTGCGACAAGCTACTACGTGTTCTTTCCACTTTCTCAACAATTGCATTTCGTCACGTCAACAATACCATAACGTCATGGTGGCAATGCAATGACGTCAGGTCAACATTTCCCTGCATTGATATATCGTCCATATTAGATACAGAAGAGGATAAACAAGTTAAGAGAAAAATGATCATTCACTCCCATGAAAGTGAGACAGGGGAATCTCAACCCTCGGGGAAAGATACTTTAGCTTCCAAACATTTGGCAAGCCTCGTGCTTGGCAACTTAAGAATCTCCCCCTCGGGTTGAGATTCCCTTGTCTCAACCCCAAGACGTGAGCAATTCCTCTATTCTCACCCCTCCGTCAGTGGGTAACAAAGTGATATCAAGCTTTTTGTCAAGGTAAACTATGGTCCAACTCGGACTAGATATGTTTAAATGATGTTACAGACTCCATACACCTGATCCACAACAGCTGGAGCAGGGTCTTGTTCGGTCGACCATGACGTATCACTTCCTCGCCATGGTATCATGTTATTATAGATACTAAATTGATTATTTTGCGGGATTTATCGTGTGTGAACACCACATATCATTAGTGGTGTAAACAGAGAAACCGCATTTACAACTGAATAACTCATAACCATGATTTATATTCATCATACCTGTTAAAGTACGAGATAATTTAAGCTACCATGAAAGCAACATATCAATACATTTTTGATTTTGCCATTAAGGCTAACAATTACACTGAAATCAAAGTTGTCGGATTCCACATGCATTGGGCGGACGGATACTCAAACTGCAGTAACATTGAAATATTGCTACCGTCAATTAAGACTTGGTTGCTTTCATATTATCCTTCGCTAATCTCTGCTAAATTCCAAATATAAACATCATTTGTTCCGAAAATTATGGCATCATCAACATATAGGTTAAACAGTCCACCAGAGAAAGCCTGCACAGCATTATACCGCACGACCAAAACAGTCCATCAGAGAAAGCCTGCACAACATTATACCACACGACTAAAACAGTCCATTAGAGAAAGCCTGCACAACATTATACCACACATCTAAAACAGTCCATCAGAGAAAGCCTGCACAACATTATACCACACGACTAAAACAGTCCATCAGAGAAAGCCTGCACAACATTATACCGCACGACCTAAAACAGTCCATCAGAGAAAGCCTGCACAACATTATACCGCACGACTAAAACAGTCCATCAGAGAAAGCCTGCACAACATTATACCGCACGACTAAAACAGTCCATCAGAGAAAGCCTGCACAACATTATACCGCACGACTAAAACAGTCCATCAGAGAAAGCCTGCACAACATTATACCACACGACTAAAACAGTCCATTAGAGAAAGCCTGCACAACATTATACCACACGACTAAAACAGTCCATTAGAGAAAGCCTGCACAACATTATACCACACGACTAAAACAGTCCACCAGAGAAAGCCTGCACATTATACCGCACGACTAAAACAGTCCATCAGAGAAAGCCTGCACAACATTATACCGCACGACTAAAACAGTCCATCAGAGAAAGCCTGCACAACAATATACCGCACGACTAAAACAGTCCATTAGAGAAAGCCTGCACAGCATTATACCGCACGACTAAAACAGTCCATTAGAGAAAGCCTGCACAGCATTATAACACACGACTAAAACAGTCCATCAGAGAAAGCCTGCACAACATTATAACACACGACTAAAACAGTCCATCAGAGAAAGCCTGCACAACATTATACCGCACGACTAAAACAGTCCATCAGAGAAAGCCTGCACAACATTATACCGCATGACCAAAACAGTCCATCAGAGAAAGCCTGCACAGCATTATACTGCACGACTAAAACAGTCCATCAGAGAAAGCCTGCACAACATTATACCACACGACCAAAACAGTCCATCAGAGAAAGCCTGAACAGCATTATACCACACGACTAAAACAGTCCATCAGAGAAAGCCTGCACAACATTATACCACACGACTAAAACAGTCCATCAGAGAAAGCCTGCACAACATTATACCACACGACTAAAACAGTCCATCAGAGAAAGCCTGCACAACATTATACCACACGACTAAAACAGTCCATCAGAGAAAGCCTGCACAACATTATACCACACGACTAAAACAGTCCATCAGAGAAAGCCTGCACAACATTATACCACACGACTAAAACAGTCCATCAGAGAAAGCCTGCACAAGCATTATACCACACGACTAAAACAGTCCATCAGAGAAAGCCTGCACAACATTATACCACACGACTAAAACAGTCCATCAGAGAAAGCCTGCACAACATTATACCACACGACTAAAACAGTCCATCAGAGAAAGCCTGCAAAGCATTATACCGCACGACCAAAACAGTCCATCAGAGAAAGCCTGCACAACATTATACCACACGACTAAAACAGTCCATTAGAGAAAGCCTGCACAACATTATACCACACGACTAAAACAGTCCATAAGAGAAAGCCTGCACAACATTATACCACACGACTAAAACAGTCCATTAGAGAAAGCCTGCACAACATTATACCACACGACTAAAACAGTCCATCAGAGAAAGCCTGCACAACATTATACCGCACGACCAAAACAGTCCATCAGAGAAAGCCTGCACAACATTATACCGCACGACCAAAACAGTCCATCAGAGAAAGCCTGCACAACATTATACCGCACGACTAAAACAGTCCATCAGAGAAAGCCTGCACAACATTATACCGCACGACCTAAAACAGTCCATCAGAGAAAGCCTGCACAACATTATACCACACGACTAAAACAGTCCATCAGAGAAAGCCTGCACAACATTATACCACACGACTAAAACAGTCCATCAGAGAAAGCCTGCACAACATTATACCACACGACTAAAACAGTCCATCAGAGAAAGCCTGCACAACATTATACTGCAAGACCAAAATACCGTATAACACCAAATCAAATAAAGAATATATACTTACAGTTCGGTACATGTCATAATCTAGCGCTATTCTAGTCAGACCTCAATGGAACGTCCTGTAATGGTTGCGGGACAAGTTTGGATTCCGACGAAAATGTTCCCCCTCCATATTTGTTTTTATTTATCAAAATTTCGTATAATTTTTCTGATAGAGCACATCATATCTGCTGAACGTTTTGGACAATCGCTCCGAAAAGTCATTGAGGTGGTCCCTCTCTTGACATTGCCTGTCTATCATACGATTGCATCAGGCTCCCTCATCTCCTCATCTTCATTGTCAGACATATAACGAGACTTCAATGGGACAAACACCTTGACATACCGTCATATGAGATAGTTTGGTGATTTTTCGTCAAAACATGGAGGAGCTCGGGGTTAGTGTGCCCAAATTTGACGTTTCGATCAGCCCATTGTCAAATATTGTCATTGTCGTCATCCATACCAGTGACTCAAAAGCGAGTTCAACCAATTTTATTCGTCCCGTGTCTTCGGTCTGAAGAGTGGATAGGGAGTTATGCGGACAAGTTGTTTACGTTGATCGTACCTTCGATCAGGGGTGAGGGATTTGGAGGGATGGGGTAGGGTTGGGGGTTTATAACTGCAAACAGTTAATGGTTTCTATTGCCTATCCCCTGTTACATCACAATGATAGCTTACAGGTGTCAGCACAAACTTACGTGCGCTAGACACTAATGAGGATAGTTCTCTTTGAGTCACAGAAGACAATTGATTAATATATGTTTGTGGTCTGAACATTGTACCTATCGTTATTACCACCACTTGTCATTGATGATGTAGTTCGTATTTCATTTTAACATCGATGTGTGTTTCCTTACAGAGGAGTCTGCCCAAACCGAGCCCGCGTGGAACAAGGCTGGGGAGAAAGTTGGCGTACAAATCTGGAGGATCGTGGTAGGTGGAGCTCTAGTACACACCAATCAGGTTCTACACGCGTTTGTAGTCAGGATCGTGGTAGGTGGAGCTCTAGTACACACCAATCAGGTTCTGCACGCGTTTGTAGTCAGGATCGTGGTAGGTGGAGCTCTAGTACACACCAATCAGGTTCTACACGCGTTTGTAGTCAGGATCGTGGTAGGTGGAGCTCTAGTACACACCAATCAGGTTCTACACGCGTTTGTAGTCAGGATCATGGTAGGTGGAGCTCTAGTACACACCAATCAGGTTCTGCACGCGTTTGTAGTCAGGATCGTGGTAGGTGGAGCTCTAGTACACACCAATCAGGTTCTACACGCGTTTGTAGTCAGTGCAGAAAATATTGATTTATCTGATATTGTTTTTCCTTTCGATTTTTTTCATAATTTTATTATCATTACTGAACAGTCATAATTTGAAGTAGTGAAAAGGATAGCAAAAAGATTTAGCGCGCTTCAAATTTAGATATTTTGTTTACAGAAATTCAAGGTTACCCACTGGCCAAAAGAGGAATATGGAAAGTTCTACGATGGTGATTCCTATATAATACTCAATGTAAGTACCCTAGAACCAGTCTAAATCAGTATCCATATACTTATTGGTCCGTGAAATCGACACAGTCCAAAGTTGTCAGGAAGAAGGATGACCTTTTCGGATCATTAACGATACCAGATATTCAAGGTCATAGGCAAAGACTAAACATTGAACATTATTAATTATAATATAAATGACTGGGTTTTTCTGAGCGGTCGACTCTGACCTAACTTTAACATTATATCAACCCCAAATTAGTGCTTCAAGTTGGCAGACGACGAAAATCTCAGCAAAAAAGATAGTTCGGTGCTTTCTACCGAAAAAGGAGCCAACTTACTTCATGTCCGCCGCTTAATATATATAGTTTAGAGTATTGTTGTCCAAACTTTACGCCCAAGCTAAGAACGATAGGACTATTTTAAACGTTCGTCATTGTTTCCTTACGATATGAGATATTTTATGACCCATTCTGACATGGATATTATTCACGCCCCAGAATCTAAACATTCATAAACGTTTCTCAAACTACAACAAAGAAACGTAGTGCCTCAGGATATATTACTTTTTTCATGGCGACAAATCATCGTATTAACCTAAAAAGCAGGCGAATGTAGCAAATCCAGAGTTCAACGTCAGGAACGGATAACTTACATTACATTACGATGGGCTTTTTAATACTTTTTTTTATTAATCTATACAATTGGTAAATAAACTAATTATTTTCTATGTTTTAGACATTCAAAAAAAGGCGGAGAAGAATTGCTTTATGATGTTCATTTCTAGCTTTCCTTACGTTGGGTTTTTCGTTTTACTTTGTTTTATTTTCTGTTTGTTTGCTTTTTGTTTCTTTATTTTTGTAATCATTACAATAGATAAATAAACCAAACATTATCTTTGTTTCAGACATTCAAAGAAGACGGCGGAGAAGAATTGCTTTTTGATGTTCATTTCTGGATTGGCAAATACAGTACCGCGGTAAGACACATTGCTATTGACACACACTATATGGGTAGGTACAGAACACAGGTAAAACACGCTGATATTGACACAGTTAATACCTGGTAATGTGGGTAGGTACAGAACACAGGTAAAACACACTGATATTGACACAGTTAATGGCTGGTAATGTAGGTAGGTACAGATATTGACACATTTAGTGACTGGTAATGTAGGTAGGTACAGATATTGACACACAGTTAATGACTGGTAATGTAGGTAGGTACAGAACACAGGTAAAACATGCTGATATTGACACAGTTAATGACTGGTAATGTAGGGTAGGTACAGAACACAGGTAAAACACGCTGATATTGACACAGTTAATGACTGGTAGTGTGGGTAGGTACAGAACACAGGTAAAACATGCTGATATTGACACAGTTAATGACTGGTAATGTGGGTAGGTACAGAACACAGGTAAAGCACACTGATATTGACACAGTTAATACCTGGTAATGTGGGTAGGTACAGAACACAGGTAAAAAACGCTGATATTAACACAGTTAATGACTGGTAATGTGGGTAGGTACAGAACACAGGTAAAACATGCTGATATTGACACAGTTAATACCTGGTAATGTGGGTAGGTACAGAACACAGGTAAAACACACTGATATTGACACGGTTAATACCTGGTAGTGTGGGTAGGTACAGAACACAGGTAAAACACGCTGATATTGACACAGTTAATGACTGGTAGTGTGGGTAGGTACAGAACACAGGTAAAAAACGCTGATATTGACACAGTTAATGACTGGTAATGTGGGTAGGTACAGAACACAGGTAAAACACGCTGATATTGACACGGTTAATACCTGGTAATGTGGGTAGGTACAGAACACAGGTAAAACACACTGATATTGACACAGTTAATACCTGGTAATGTGGGTAGGTACAGAACACAGGTAAAACACACTGATATTGACACAGTTAATGACTGGTAGTGTGGGTAGGTACAGAACACAGGTAAAACACACTGATATTGACACAGTTAATGACTGGTAGTGTGGGTAGGTACAGAACACAGGTAAAACACACTGATATTGACACAGTTAATACCTGGTAGTGTGGGTAGGTACAGAACACAGGTAAAAAACGCTGATATTGACACAGTTAATGACTGGTAGTGTGGGTAGGTACAGAACACAGGTAAAACACACTGATATTGACACGGTTAATACCTGGTAATGTGGGTAGGTACAGAACACAGGTAAAACACACTGATATTGACACAGTTAATACCTGGTAGTGTGGGTAGGTACAGAACACAGGTAAAACATGCTGATATTGACACAGTTAATGACTGGTAATGTGGGTAGGTACAGAACACAGGTAAAACACGCTGATATTGACACAGTTAATGACTGGTAATGTGGGTAGGTACAGGACACAGGTAAAACATGCTGATATTGACACAGTTAATGACTGGTAATGTGGGTAGGTACAGAACACAGGTAAAACATGCTGATATTGACACAGTTAATGACTGGTAGTGTGGGTATAGGTACAGAACACAGGTAAAACACACTGATATTGACACAGTTAATGACTGGTAATGTGGGTAGGTACAGAACACAGGTAAAACATGCTGATATTGACACAGTTAATGACTGGTAGTGTGGGTAGGTACAGAACACAGGTAAAACACGCTGATATTGACACAGTTAATGACTGGTAATGTGGGTAGGTACAGAACACAGGTAAAACATGCTGATATTGACACAGTTAATACCTGGTAATGTGGGTAGGTACAGAACACAGGTAAAACACACTGATATTGACACGGTTAATATACCTGGTAGTGTGGGTAGGTACAGAACACAGGTAAAACACGCTGATATTGACACAGTTAATGACTGGTAGTGTGGGTAGGTACAGAACACAGGTAAAACATGCTGATATTGACACAGTTAATACCTGGTAATGTGGGTAGGTACAGAACACAGGTAAAACATGCTGATATTGACACGGTTAATACCTGGTAGTGTGGGTAGGTACAGAACACAGGTAAAACACGCTGATATTGACACAGTTAATGACTGGTAATGTGGGTAGGTACAGAACACAGGTAAAACACGCTGATATTGACACAGTTAATGACTGGTAGTTTGGGTAGGTACAGAACACAGGTAAAACACGCTGATATTGACACAGTTAATACCTGGTAATGTGGGTAGGTACAGAACACAGGTAAAAAACGCTGATATTGACACAGTTAATGACTGGTAGTGTGGGTAGGTACAGAACACAGGTAAAACACGCTGATATTGACACAGTTAATACCTGGTAATGTGGGTAGGTACAGAACACAGGTAAAACATGCTGATATTGACACAGTTAATGACTGGTAGTGTGGGTAGGTACAGAACACAGGTAAAACACGCTGATATATACATATATACGTAATAAGCGGCGGCAGTGAACGTAGGTACAGAATACAGGTAAGTTATTGCAGAACATATAACCGGGTACAGTTTAAGAGAAGTATTCCTCTACCAGACATACAATGTACATCGACAACATCCGCCGTGCAAATTAGGGTAAATCACATTGTCAAATTGAGAGCTATAATTTTCGTATTTTTGATAATTTCTCTTTGTTTTGGTATATATTTGCTGATAATTTTATGTATTTATTGCAAGTGTGTGAGAAATATTTCTATTATTTAATCTGCAAAGCCATCTTCTCTTCAAAAGTTTAAAGTTGAGTACTAACTTTATGAACTTTATAGTTGAGCATAAACCCATGGATTATTCTCAATAATTTATCTTTAAGTTCGTATGCTAAGTTAAATTTAAGCCTTGGGTGACAGGCCATCACGCCACAGTGACGTGGTACTGCCTTGGGTGACATGCCAACACGTCACAGTGACGTGGTACTGCCTTGGGTGACAGGCCATCACGTCACAGTGACGTGGAACTGCCTTGTGTGACAGTCCATCTCGTCAGAGTGAAGTGGTACTGCCATGTATGACAGGCCATCTCATCAGAGTGAAGTGGTACTGCCATGTATGACAGGCCATCTCGTCAGAGTGAAGTGGTACTGCCTTGTGTGACAGGCCATCTCGTCAGAGTGAAGTGGTACTGCCTTGTGTGACAGGCCATCTTGTTAGAGTGAAGTGGCACTGTCCTGTGTGACAGGCCATCTCGTCAGAGTGTAGTGGCACTGCCATGTATGACAGGCCATCTCGTCAGAGTGAAGTGGTACTGCCTTGTATGACAGGCCATATCGTCAGAGTGAAGTGGCACTGCCTTGTATGACAGGCCATATCGTCAGAGTGAAGTGGTACTGCCTTGTGTGACAGGCCATCTCGTCACAGTGAAGTGGTACTGCCTTGTGTGACAGGCCATCTCGTCAGAGTGAAGTGGCACTGCCTTGTATGACAGGCCATATCGTCAGAGTGTAGTGGCACTGCCATGTATGACAGGCCATCTCGTCAGAGTGAAGTGGTACTGCCTTGTGTGACAGGCCATCTCGTCAGAGTGAAGTGGCACTGCCTTCTATGACAGGCCATCTCGTCACAGTGAAGTGGCACTGCCTTGTGTGACAGGCCATCTCGTCACAGTGAAGTGGTACTGCCTTGTGTGACAGGCCATCTTGTCAGAGTGAAGTGGTACTGCCTTGTGTGGCAGGCCATCTCGTCAGAGTGAAGTGGTACTGCCATGTATGACAGGCCATCTCGTCAGAGTGAAGTGGTACTGCCTTGTGTGACAGGCCATCTCGTCAGAGTGAAGTGGTACTGCCATGTATGACAGGCCATCTCGTCAGAGTGAAGTGGTACTGCCTTGTGTGACAGGCCATCTCGTCAGAGTGTAGTGGCACTGCCATGTATGACAGGCCATCTCGTCAGAGTGAAGTGGTACTGCCATGTATGACAGGCCATCTCGTCAGAGTGAAGTGGCACTGCCTTGTGTGACAGGCCATCTCGTCAGAGTGAAGTGGCACTGCCTTGTATGACAGGCCATCTCGTCAGAGTGAAGTGGTACTGCCTTGTATGACAGGCCATCTCGTCAGAGTGACATTGAACTGCCTTGTGTGACAGGCCATCTCGTCAGAGTGAAGAAATGTTATCTTGTGCAATAGGTTGTACATTCTGTTGTTTTAACACCACTAAAGGCTGTATTTATTATTTGGTTTTGAAAATATAAAAAGATAGAATGAGCATGTACTAGACAAACGACAAATAAAGTATTTTTTAGGAAAAACAGTTTGTATGCTCCATTTATTTAACCTTGGACACTAACAGGACGAGTATGGGACGGCAGCGTACAAGACTGTGGAGTTAGACACACTGCTGGACGATAAACCAATCCAACACCGAGAAGTTCAAGGACACGAGTCGGACTTGTTCAAATCGTATTTCAACAGTATCACGTGAGTATATGTATTTAACAAGTTGGAAAAATTAGGAGACAAATGTCGCGTATGTGGAATGTTAAAACCGGACACTAATGTAAAGGTAATACAGGTTAAAGGTCACGTATCTATATAATGTATAGGCTGTGAACGCTTCTGTATAATAGAGGTCAAAGGTCATGTATCTACATGTGTATATAAATAATAGAGGTTAAAGGTCACGTATCTACATGTGTATATAATGTAAAGGCTGTGAACGCTTACTGTATAATAGAGGTTAAAGGTCACATATCTATATAATGTAAAGGCTGTGAACGCTTACTGTATAATAGAGGTTAAAGGTCACGTATCTACATGTGTATATAATGTAAAGGCTGTGAACGCTTACTGTATAATAGAGGTTAAAGGTCACGTATCTACATGTGTATATAATGTAAAGGCTGTGAACGCTTACTGTATAATAGAAGTTAAAGGTCACATATCTATATAATGTAAAGGCTGTGAACGCTTACTGTATAATAGAGGTTAAAGGTCACATATCTATATAATGTAAAGGCTGTGAACGCTTACTGTATAATAGAGGTTAAAGGTCACATATCTATATAATGTAAAGGCTGTGAACGCTTACTGTATAATAGAGGTTAAAGGTCACGTATCTACATGTGTATATAATGTAAAGGCTGTGAACGCTTACTGTATAATAGAGGTTAAAGGTCACATATCTATATAATGTAAAGGCTGTGAACGCTTACTGTATAATAGAGGTTAAAGGTCACGTATCTATATAATGTAAAGGCTGTGAACGCTTACTGTATAATAGAGGTTAAAGGTCACGTATCTATATAATGTAAAGGCTGTAAACGCTTACTGTATAATAGAGGTTAAAGGTCACGTATCTACATGTGTATATAATGTAAAGGCTGTGAACGCTTACTGTATAATAGAGGTTAAAGGTCACATATCTATATAATGTAAAGGCTGTGAACGCTTACTGTATAATAGAGGTTAAAGGTCAGGTATCTACATGTGTATATAATGTAAAGGCTGTGAATGCGTACTGTATAATAGAGGTCAAAGGTCACATATCTATATAATGTAAAGGCTGAACGCGTACTGTATAATAGAGGTTAAAGGTCACGTATCTACATGTGTATATAATGTAAAGGCTGTGAATGCGTACTGTATAATAGAGGTCAAAGGTCACATATCTATATAATGTAAAGGCTGTGAATGCATACTGTATAATAGAGGTCAAAGGTCACATATCTATATAATGTAAAGGCTGTGAACGCTTACTGTATAATAGAGGTTAAAGGTCACATATCTATACAGTGTAAAGGCTGTGAACGTTTTCTGTATAGTGGAAGTTAAAGGTCACCTACATGTATAATTTAAAGCTGCGAACAGGCAATTTATAATAGAGGCAAAATGTTCTGAATCTATAACACTAAATCGTGATTCTGTATAATTTACTTCAAGGTTTGTGCAGAATATATCTTACTTCTAGTATAGTCTTCTGATTTTGTAGTAGTAATCAACGCGGGGGATTTAACACTAATTTCACTTTCGGAGAAATCCCTAAAGTTATATACAAATGTGTCGTAGTGATGACACAGTGTTTTACCACTGTGCCAACCGACCACCCATCGCCGGAGTTTCAATTACTTAAATATATCTCTGTAATATTCATCTCTATGTGTTTTATAGTGTAATCTGTCTAGAAAATTAATTTTATCTCTACACATTTAACACTGTTTCGTATGAATCTTACAGCAGTAACTCCCTAAATTTTAAAAACATTTAACATGGCAGAACTTGGTTAATCTCTTAAACATCTTGCTCAGCCATTTCAATATTTTTAAAACGTTATTTTCTTTCCAGATACCTCCGTGGTGGAGCAGATTCCGGATTCCGAAACGTCAAACCGGAAGAGTACAAGCCCAGATTGCTCCATTTCTGTGGAGACAGGCATAAGGTTGTAGTCACCCAGGTAAGTATTATAGTGTTTTATGCGTGGTTAACAGAGGTCTATCTCGGGGCGTGGTAAACAGAGGTCTTTATATCTCGGGACGTGGTTAACAGAGGTCTATCTCGGGGCGTGGTAAATAGAGGTCTTTATATCTCGGGGCGTGGTAAATAGAGGTCTTTATATCTCGGGGTGTGGTTAACAGAGGTCTATCTCGGGGTGTGGTAAATAGAGGTCTTTATATCTCGGGGTGTGGTTAACAGAGGTCTATCTCGGGGTGTGGTAAACAGAGGTCTTTATATCTCGGGGTGTGGTTAACAAAGGTCGATCTCGGGATGTGGTTAACAGAGGTCTATCTCGGGGCGTGGTTAACACATGTCTTTATATCTCAGGGTTGGGTTAAAATAGGTCTTTATATCTCGGGGTTGAGTTAACAGAGGTTTTTATATCTCGGGGTGGGGTAAACATAGGTCTTTATATCTCAGGGTGGGGTTAACAGATCTTTATATCTCGGGGTGGGGTTAACACATTAGTCTGTATATCTCGGGGTTTGGTTAACAGAGGTCTTTATATCTTGGGTTGGGGTAAACATAGGTCTTTATATCTTGGGGTGGGGTTAACAGATCTTTATATCTCGGGGTGGGGTTAACACAAGTCTTTATATCTCTGGGTGGGGTCAACAGATCTTTATATCTCGGGGTTTGGTTAACAGAGGTCTTTATATCTCGGATGGGGTTAACACAGGTCTTTATATCTCGGGTTGGGGTCAACAGAGGTCTTTATATCTCGGGGTGGGGTTAACACAAGTCTGTTTATCTCGGGGTGGGGTTAACAAAAGTCTGTATATCTCGGGGTGTGGTCAACACAAGTCTGTATATCTCGGGGTGGGGTTAACACAAGTCTGTATATCTCGGAGTGGGGTTAACACATGTCTTTATATCTCGAGGTTGGGTTAACACAGGTCGTTATATCCGGGGTTGGGTTAAGAGAGGTTTTTATATCTTGAAGTAGGGTTTACAGACGTCTTTCTGTGTTTTTCTTGATTGGGGTTCATAGAGATTTTTCTTTCCTGTGGGCTCAAAGAGATTTTTCTTTCCTGGGGGTTCATAGAGGTCTTCTTTTCCCGGGGAGGGAGTTCACAGAGGTCTTCCTTTCCCAGGGAAGGACTTCACGGAGGTCTTCCTTTCCCGGGGAGGGAGTTCACGGAGGTCTTCCTTTCCCAGGGAGGGAGTTCACGGAGGTCTTCCTTTCCCAGGGAAGGAGTTCACGGAGGTCTTCCTTTCCCAGGGAAGGAGTTCACGGAGGTCTTCCTTTCCCGGGGGAGGGAGTTCACGGAGGTCTTCCTTTCCCAGGGAAGGAGTTCACGGAGGTCTTCCTTTCCCGGGGAGGGAGTTCACGGAGGTCTTCCTTTCCAAGGGAAGGAGTTCACGGAGGTCTTCCTTTCCCGGGGAAGGAGTTCACGGAGGTCTTCCTTTCCCGGGGAGGGAGTTCACGGAGGTCTTCCTTTCCCGGGGAGGGAGTTCACGGAGGTCTTCCTTTCCCAGGGAAGAAGTTCACGGAGGTCTTCCTTTCCCGGGGAGGGAGTTCACGGAGGTCTTCCTTTCCCAGGGAAGGAGTTCACGGAGGTCTTCCTTTCCCGGGGAGGGAGTTCACGGAGGTCTTCCTTTCCTGGGGAGGGAGTTCACGGAGGTCTTCCTTTCCCAGGGAAGGAGTTCACGGAGGTCTTCCTTTCCCGGAGAGGGAGTTCACGGAGGTCTTCCTTTCCTGGGGAGGGAGTTCACGGAGGACTTCCTTTCCCGGGGAAGAAGTTCACGGAGGTCTTCCTTTCCCAGGGAAGGAGTTCACGGAGGTCTTCCTTTCCCAGGGAAGGAGTTCACGGAGGTCTTCCTTTCCCGGGGAAGGAGATCACGGAGGTCTTCCTTTCCTGGGGAGGGAGTTCACGGAGGTCTTCCTTTCCCAGGGAGGGAGTTCACGGAGGTCTTTCTTTCCTGGGGAGGGAGTTCACGGAGGTCTTCCTTTCCCAGGGAAGGACTTCACGGAGGTCTTCCTTTCCCGGGGAGGGAGTTCACGGAGGTCTTCCTTTCCCGGGGAAGGACTTCACGGAGGTCTTCCTTTCCCAGGGAAGGACTTCACGGAGGTCTTCCTTTCCCGGGGAGGAAGTTCAAGGAGGTCTTCCTTTCCCGGGGAAGAAGTTCACGGAGGTCTTCCTTTCCCAGGGAAGGAGTTCACGGAGGTCTTCCTTTCCCGGGGAAGGAGATCACGGAGGTCTTCCTTTCCTGGGGAGGGAGTTCACGGAGGTCTTCCTTTCCCAGGGAGGGAGTTCACGGAGGTCTTTCTTTCCTGGGGAGGGAGTTCACGGAGGTCTTCCTTTCCCAGGGAAGGACTTCACGGAGGTCTTCCTTTCCCGGGGAGGGAGTTCACGGAGGTCTTCCTTTCCCGGGGAAGGACTTCACGGAGGTCTTCCTTTCCCAGGGAAGGACTTCACGGAGGTCTTCCTTTCCCGGGGAGGGAGTTCACGGAGGTCTTCCTTTCCCGGGGAAGGAGTTCACAGAGGTCTTCCTTTCCCAGGGAAGGAGTTCACGGAGGTCTTCCTTTCCCAGGGAGGGAGTTCACGGAGGTCTTCCTTTCCCAGGGAAGGAGTTCACAGAGGTCTTCCTTTCCCGGGGAGGGAGTTCACAGAGGTCTTCCTTTCCCAGGGAAGGACTTCACGGAGGTCTTCCTTTCTAGGGGAAGAAGTTCACGGAGGTCTTTCTTTCCCACGGAAGGAGTTCACGGAGGTCTTCCTTTCCCGGGGAAGGAGTTCACGGAGGTCTTTCTTTCCCGGGGAAGGAGTTCACGGAGGTCTTTCTTTCCCACGGAAGGACTTCACGGAGGTCTTTCTTTCCCGGGCAGGGAGTTCACGGAGGTCTTCCTTTCCAAGGGAAGGAGTTCACGGAGGTCTTCCTTTCCAAGGGAAGGAGTTCACGGAGGTCTTCCTTTCCTGGGGAGGGAGTTCACGGAGGTCTTTCTTTCCTGGGGAGGGAGTTCACGGAGGTCTTCCTTTCCTGGGGAGGGAGTTCACGGAGGTCTTCCTTTCCAAGGGAAGGAGTTCACGGAGGTCTTCCTTTCCCGGGGAAGGAGTTCACGGAGGTCTTCCTTTCCCAGGGAAGGAGTTCACGGAGGTCTTCCTTTCCCGGGGAAGGAGTTCACCGCGGTCTTTCTTTCCCGGGGAAGGAGTTCACGGAGGTCTTCCTTTGCCAGGTTGAGATTCACAAAGGTCATTCTTTCTTCGAAGTGGGGTTGATAGAGGTCTTTTCCCTTGTTGGGGTTCATAGAGCTTTCTGTCAATTTTGTTTTTGATGGTCTGATGGGATAGCTTAACTCTTGATACTTTGATGAAAAATAAAATATATTAAAGTGTATTTGTGTGAGTCATGACATGTGGTGGTCGTACACTAGAGACCATTCATCCGTCATTACAAATTACTGTGAATATTATTATTAACAGATCCCCCGAGGTAAGAAACTCGATTCTGGAGATGTTTACATCCTTGACCTAGGAAAGATGATTTATCAATGGAACGGCAAAGGAGCAAACAAAGACGAGAAGTTGAAGGTAGGGATTATAAAGGTTATAAATGTAAGGATAATAATGTTTTTGATATTGGTGATTACTTCATGACGTAACGCTAGCGACTTCGTTCATAAAACGTTACGGAATACTAGATCATAAGGGCTGTCAATAGGGGCTGTCAATAAGGGATGTCAATAAGGGCTGTCAATAAGGGCCGTCAATAAGGGCTCTCAGTAAGGACTCTCAATAAGGGATGTCAATAAGGGCTGTCAATAAGGGATGCCAATAAGGGATGTCAATAAGGGCTGTCAATAAGGGATGTCAATAAGGGCTGTCAATAGGGGCTGTCAATAAGAGCCGTCAATAAGGGATGTCAATAAGGGCTCTCAATAAGGGATGTCAATAAGGGATGTCAATAAGGGATGTCACTAAGGGCTGTCAATAGGGGCTGTCAATAAGGGATGTCAATAAGGGCTCTCAATAAGGGATGTCAATAAGGGCTGTCAATAAGGGCTGTCAATAAGGACTGTCACTCAATAAAGCACCTGTAACACTGGTAGATACTGATAACTAGAAACCTCTGGATCAATAAAAGATGTCCCTCTTCTAAGATAAATATATTTTTTTTTTACAGGTACATATATTACATGGTATAATGAATACAGACATATCATTACAGCAGTAAGATGTACAATATGTATTAAGTGATGAATAAAAAAAAAAAAAAGGATTGGTTGGTTTTTTTTGGAATACAGAGACAAACAAACAAACAACCTTCCACTCACGCTTTCTCTCATTTTAATATATTGTGTTTAAAGGTATAAAAAAAAGAAAAACTTTTGACTTACTTTTAAGTACATGTTATGATATGTGTGAAGAAGATCTGAAAAATTATTCACTTATATAGACCATTTTTTCACAAAACTATCATACTCCATGTTGTTTTTGTAAATTACCTCCTCTGTTTTTAGATACAAATCTAGTTCTTTTATGAATCCATTAATACAGGGGAGACAATTTTTAATTTTTTGTTTATAAATATGGAATTTTGCTATTAATACTAACGTATTGAGATATTTGACTTCTTGATCTTTATGTAACTTTCCCAAGATTACATCAGTAACATGTAATTGTAAATTAGTTAAAGTATTATCATATAGCCATACTTTGAAATCTTCCCAGAAGATTGCTACTAGTCTGCATTCCCAAAAAATGTGGACTATAGTTTCTGTATGACGGTTACAAAAAGTACATAATGGAGAGTCCTTTAGGTTTATCATATGTAGATATTTGTTTGTACTTATAATCCTGTGTATTATTCTATATTGAAACCATCTTAATTTGATTTCGTATAAGGTGTGAAGTTATGTGGTATGTTCCTTGATCACGTGTGAATAAATGACAACTTGGTTGTCGGATATTTCAGCTGTCTATTTTATTGTTCGCCTTTCTAGGCTGCTCAATACTTAGTAGAACTTAAAGGAGTGCGCTGCGGAAAGGCTAAGTCGGAAGTCCTGGAAGAAGAGGATGTTAAAGAGGGCGTAAGTTAAATATCTCAAGTACTATAACTGTAATAATGACATATTACAAACTGAAACTTTTAATTTCAATGTTTATAATGGACATTTTGATAGAAAATATCGACTCTATATTTTTAAATTGCATATATTTACATTTGGATAAATCTATAATTAGAATGGAAACATAAACAAGTTTTCTGACTCGAAGATAACAGAACTAACTCAATTACAGCACTGACTCGGTAACAGCACTGACTCGGTAACAGCACTGACTCGGTAACAGCACTGACTCGGTAACAGCACTGACTCGGTAACAGCACTGACTCGGTAGCACTGACTCGGTAACAGCACTGACTCAGTAACAGCACTGACGCGATAACAGCACTGACGCGATAACAGTGTTATCTGTAAAATAATGAGAGACACGATTCGAGTGCACAGACCAATAATCTATGGTATCAACAAGAATTCCACAAAAGTGGATTTGTGGCCTCCGCTGCAAGCTAGGATTTGAATTTTAAAACAAGCAAGCACTTCCTATAAGAAAGCAATGTATCAAGTTTGAGTTTGATTGGCCCAAGGGATCTCAACTTATCACAAGGAAACATATTTTCTATTTATAGTAGCAAGGACCTTTAACATTCGAACCTAAAAAGCAGTCATAAGGAAGCAATTTTGGTAAGGAAGCACTGTGTGAAGTTTGAGTTTGATTGGCCGAAGGTAGCTCGAGTTATTGCATGGAAACCAATTTCCTATTGATAGAAACATGTAGTGACCTTACCTTTGACCTTTGAACCTGAAAAGCAATCCCAACCATGTACGTTCGGTAAGAAAGCACAGTATGAAGTTTGATTTTGATTGGCCAGAGGGAATTCAAGTTATTGCACGGAAACCATTGTGTGGACGCCGCCGCCGCCGCCGCCGTATATATATATGCAACCTTTTCAAGGCGACGCAAAAATGATGCAAGTTTTATTGAAGTATTTATTTCATAATTTTTAGGACGAGTTCTCAAGCAAATTGGGTATTGATAAAGAAGAGGAAGAGGAGGACTTCTCACAATCAACCATTCAACAATCTCAGAGGGAAGAGAAAAAACTGTTCAGGTACTTTATGTTGTGGTCGCTGTAAAAATTTACTGACGAGAGAATATCACATTATACCTCAAGGTTACTTTTTACTTAATATCTTTGTTGTATCAATAACAATCAATCTATACAAAGGTATCAAGATCTGTCTTGGTGTTCCAATACACTATCCAAATAAGATTTACCAATACTGTAATCATGTTTTATTATAGAGTGTCAGACGCCTCTGGGAAGATGAACATGAAGCTGGAGAAATCTGGTCGTGTCGACAGGGGCGATTTTGATACCAATGTAAGTTATTGTTTCTCTGTCATATTGTAGTTAGTAGTCATTATAATGTAAGTTATTGTTTCCACTACATTTTGTAGTTAGTATTCATTACAATGTAAGTTATTGTTCCCCCTACATATTGTAGTTAGTAGTCATTATAATGTAAGTTATTGTTCCCCCTACATATTGTAGTTAGTAGTCATTACAATGTAAGTTATTGTTTCTATGTCATATTGTAGTAAGTATTCATTATAATGTAAGTTATTGTTTCTATGTCATATTGTAGTTAGTATTCATTATAATGTAAGTTATTGTTTCCCTTACATTTTGTAGTTAGTATTCATTATAGTGTAAGTTATTGTTTCCCTTACATTTTGTAACATTACAACGACAAAAACACAAATTACGTAATTACAGCCTCACTTTTGTTTTCTCTAGGTTCTTCCAAACGTTAAGATTTTTATCACAATGACTCTCCCTTTATTTGTACAGGACGTTTTCATATACGATACCTCCGATAACCTGTTTGTTTGGATTGGCAAACAAAGTACTAACGACGAAAAGAAGAACGCCATGACGTACGCACATGTAAGTACATTGATCAGGATGGGGCGCCATTTTACTGTTTTGTTCCCATTTTTAATATCACTTAAATGTCTAAATGGAAGGGTGATATCACTTAAATGTCTAAGTTGAAGCGTGATATCACTTAAATGTCTAAGTGGAAGGGTGATATAACTTAAACGTCTAAGTTAAAGGGTGATATCACTTTAATGTCTAAGTTGAAGGGTGATATCACTTTAATGTCTAAATGGAAGCGTGATATCACTTAAACGTCTAAGTTGAGAGCGTGATATCACTTAAATGTCTAAGTTGAAGCGTGATATCACTTAAATGTCTAAGTTGAAGCGTGATTTCACTAAAATGATTAAGTTGAAGGGTGATATCACTTAAATGGCTTAGTGGAAGGGTGATATCACTTAAACGTCTAAGTGGAAGGGTGATATCACTTAAATGTCTAAGTTGAAGGGTGATTTCACTTAAATGTCTAAGTTGAAGGGTGATATCACTTAAATGTCTAAGTAGAAGGGTGAAATCACTTTAATGTCTAAATGGAAGAGTGATATCACTTGAATTTCTTAGTTGAAGGGTGATATCACTTAAATGTCTAAGTAGAAGGTGATATTACTTAAATGTCTAAGTGGAAGCGTGATATCACTTATATGTCTAAATGTATCGTATTGATTATTAGTCATATATATATAGTAATTACGATAGTACAGAAAATAAAAATTTTTAGGCAGTCTGTTATGGCACGGGAAGGATGTCATAATTAAATATTTTTGCCTATAGGCTTTGGCAAAAATATTTAATTATGACATCCTTTCCGCGCCATAGTCTGTCCCTTTATCAAGACATAAGTAAATTACTGTATTGCCACCATAACTACATGACCAATTATATTACTATATACATATATTGTTGTGTTGATCTTTTATGGCCTTTTATGTAAAAAAAAAAAAACACAAAAAAACCAATGTTGTTTTTTAGGATAATTATTAATTTTTATGCAGTTTCTTATTAAGACCTTCATTTTACTGGAGAGATTAAGCATTAAACTTTTCAACTTTCAGCTATCCGTGTAATCGGTTGGCAATTTCGATCCAAATGGCTAACACTATTTTTTCAGACATACATATATTAAAAAATTAGCAGGATACATGAAAGTGGTGAACTGGTGATCAATGTCCTACTAATGATTGATAATAACTCTATGATATCCCCGTTTATCACACAGCATTACCTGATGAAGAGCAATCACCCACTCATCCCGGTCACCTGTTTATCGGAGGGAAAGAATAACCGTGCTTTCGACACTGCCCTGGCCGCGTAACTGTTGACTGACACCGGAGTTCTGTCTTGTCATCATAATGGAATTCTCTCCAGTCTGGAAATCTGTGTAAAACAGACTTAAACCGATGCCTTCTTTCGTGAACTAAGATTAAACGTCAGATTGCTTTATTGAAAATAACTCTATAATAATACAAAACAATGATAATACAATATTCGCTATTATCTAGACAATGCTACTATTAACATTAGCAAGACATTTTAATATAACTAAGTGTACATGTATAGCTAATAGTAATCTTATGTTAGAGTTCTCTTCCTTCTATTGTAGCAGTTTAAATATTGACCACTAGAAGGCACTGTGACTAGAAAGGATCTCGACCAGGATGTCAGCACGAGTGTACCGATTAGTGCATTTAGTGAATAATCTATTTCTTGAAAGATTAAGAATTCTTGTTCGATTACGTGTTAAACATACAAGCACTGAAAGGAGTCGTTGTTAATTGGATGACATTGTCATCGTAAATTAGAATTATTTTGTCAGAGACAAGTGTCAGCTTTCATGTCCTTACTCCTATCACGGATCTGTGATTTAAATTACATGTAACAGACACCCAAAATGTCTCTCTTTGAAACAAACATGTTCGACTTAAAAAGTCAGTACACAGGGTATAGGTCAGGTAATCAGACCTACATGTACTTAGAGTTTAGAGGAAGCATTGGCACCTGCCTTATAGTACATAGGGGTTTGTATATTTACATTACACAGGGGTTTGTATACGCGTGTTCACTATCAACTATATATTGGAGTGTTCTTTCAATCAAAAATGTGCTTAGAATATTAACAGTACTGAATTTACTATTTGTGTATGTTTATATGTCAACTTATTTACATAGCAATACAATCGTTTTCCATATTTTTCTGTGTGGTGGTGTTATGTATACTGACATCACCTATCCAGACAGATCCATGATATCACAGTTTTAAGACACCACAGTTCCATGACATTACAGCTTTATATTTACCATTGTATGGCACTGCCACTATATAACCCTACCAATTCAGTTGCGAGTTCACCAGCTTATGAACTGCCAACTGAAATTTGAATTTGAAAATTTCAAAAAAAAAAACGCACGACAAATAAAAAATCGCAGATGGTAAATATAAGCATTGAACGGCTTTCAGTTGGCATTCATAGTCGATATGAATGCCAACTGGATAGAGGCAAATTCAACATGAAGCGCTAGCCCGCTTCATGGAATTTGCCTCTGTCCAGTTGGCATTGTCCACTCGGCCCTGTTTAGTCAGTATCAACTCAGTCCTGTTTGGTCAGTATCCACTTGGTCCTGTTTAGTCAGTATCAACTCAGTCCTGTTTGGTCAGTATCAACTCAGTCCTGTTTAGTCAGTATCCACTTGACCCTGTTTAGTCAGTATCCACTCGGTCCTGTTTGGTCAGTATCCACTTGGTCCTGTTTAGTCAGTATCCACTTGACCCTGTTTAGTCAGTATCCACTTGACCCTGTTTAGTCAGTATCCACTTGACCCTGTTTAGTCAGTATCCACTCTGTCCTGTTTAGTCTGTATCCACTCGCCCCTGTTTAGTCAGTATCCACTTGACCCTGTTTAGTCAGTATCCACTTGACCCTGTTTAGTCAGTATCCACTCGGTCCTGTTTGGTCAGTATCCACTCTGCCCTATTTGGTCAGTATCCACTCGGTCCTGTTTAGTTAGTGTCCACTTGGCCCTGTTTGGTCAGTATCCACTCGGCCCTGTTTGGTCAGTATCCACTCGGCCCTGTTTGGTCAGTATCCACTCGGTCCTGTTTGGTCAGTATCCACTCTGCCCTATTTGGTCAGTATCCACTCTGCCCTATTTGGTCAGTATCCACTCAGCCCTATTTGGTCAGTATCCACTCTGCCCTATTTGGTCAGTATCCACTCTGCCCTATTTGGTCAGTATCCACTCGCCCCTGTTTAGTTAGTGTCCACTTGGCCCTGTTTGGTCAGTATCCACTCGGCCCTGTTTGGTCAGTATCCACTCGGTCCTGTTTGGTCAGTATCCACTCGGTCCTGTTTGGTCAGTATCCACTCGGTCCTGTTTAGTCAGTGTCCACTCTGCCCTGTTTAGTCAGTATCCACTCTGCCCTATTTGGTCAGTATCCACTCAGCCCTATTTGGTCAGTATCCACTCTGCCCTATTTGGTCAGTATCCACTCTGCCCTATTTGGTCAGTATCCACTTGGCCCTGTTTAGTCTGTATCCACTCGCCCCTGTTTAGTCAGTATCCACTTGACCCTTTTTGGTCAGTATCCACTCTGCCCTGTTTAGTCTGTATCCACTCTGCCCTATTTGGTCAGTATCCACTCTGCCCTGTTTAGTCAGTATCCACTCTGCCCTATTTGGTCAGTATCCACTTTGCCCTGTTTAGTCAGTATCCACTCTGCCCTGTTTAGTCAGTATCCACTCGGTCCTGTTTGGTCAGTATCCACTCTGCCCTGTTTAGTCAGTATCCACTCTGCCCTGTTTAGTCAGTATCCACTCTGCCCTGTTTAGTCAGTATCCACTCTGCCCTGTTTGGTCAGTATCCACTCGGCCCTGTTTAGTCTGTATCCACTCTGCCCTATTTGGTCAGTATCCACTCTGCCCTGTTTAGTCTGTATCCACTCTGCCCTGTTTAGTCAGTATCCACTCTGCCCTATTTGGTCAGTATCCACTTGGCCCTGTTTATTCTGTATCCACTCTGCCCTGTTTAGTCAGTATCCACTCGGCCCTGTTTAGTCAGTATCCACTTGGCCCTGTTTAGTCTGTATCCTCTCTGCCCTGTTTAGTCAGTATCCACTCGGCCCTGTTTGGTCAGTATCCACTTGGCCCTGTTTAGTCTGTATCCACTCTGCCCTATTTGGTCAGTATCCACTCTGCCCTGTTTAGTCTGTATCCACTCGGTCCTGTTTGGTCAGTATCCACTTGGCCCTGTTTAGTCTGTATCCACTTGGTCCTGTTTGGTCAGTATCCACTCGGTCCTGTTTGGTCAGTATCCACTCGGTCCTGTTTAGTCAGTGTCCACTCTGCCTTGTTTAGACAGTGTCCACTCAGCCCTGTTTGGTCAGTATCCACTCGGTCCTGTTTGGTCAGTATCCACTCTGCCCTATTTGGTCAGTGTCCACTCAGCCCTATTTGGTCAGTGTCCACTCAGCCCTATTTGGTCAGTATCCACTCTGCCCTGTTTGGTCAGTATCCACTCTGCCCTATTTGGTCAGTATCCACTCTGCCCTATTTGGTCAGTACCCACTTGGCCCTGTTTAGTCTGTATCCACTCGCCCCTGTTTAGTCAGTATCCACTTGACCCTTTTTGGTCAGTATCCACTCTGCCCTGTTTAGTCTGTATCCACTCTGCCCTATTTGGTCAGTATCCACTCTGCCCTGTTTAGTCAGTATCCACTCTGCCCTATTTGGTCAGTATCCACTCTGCCCTGTTTAGTCAGTATCCACTCTGTCCTGTTTAGTCAGTATCCACTCGCCCCTGTTTAGTCAGTATCCACTCTGCCCTATTTGGTCAGTATCCACTCTGCCCTGTTTAGTCAGTATCCACTTGGCCCTGTTTAGTTAGTGTCCACTTGGTCCTGTTTGGTCAGTATCCACTTGACCCTGTTTGGTCAGTATCCACTCGGTCCTGTTTGGTCAGTATCCACTCTGCCCTGTTTGGTCAGTATCCACTCTGCCCTGTTTAGTCTGTATCCACTTGGCCCTGTTTAGTCAGTATCCGTTTCAAAGGGAACGATGACAATGGATGTCAAGGATGTTTGATCATGGTGACCTTAATATTGTACATTCTGATACATAATTAGTCAATTCCAAGGTCTCAACACCAGATCCAATGTCTAACCAGAGGCGCTGTTCCTTGCCCCTACTTACATACATGCGAGTACAAGTGAATCTAAGGAAAGACAACTCTGGGTAAAGATTGCTCAAGGTCTACAATTTAAACTCTTTTCTTATTTTTTCCAAGTCAGGCAATACTTCCAAGTTTTGTACTGCTGAAGAAAGCTTCCTTCATACAAACAACAACAAAAATCAAAAGGATAACATAAATACATTTTTTATTGATATAACATTTGATAGATTTAAATACTTGTTGGATTTCGTTTGGATTTCCATCAGGATTAAACACTGAGAACTCTAGAGCATGGCGCTTTGTCAAACCGATGTATGTATACAGTATGTATAAAATAAAGAATCAACAGAACAAACTGAAATGATATATATGTATAATATTGCAATGTTCCCCACCACCTCAAAATGAAGATTGGTACAATATCATTATTTAAACAAATACACATACTCTACACATAACTAGCTTTGATGATTTTAATCTTTAAACATGAAATTTGATTTGACAGGTAGTAGGGTGAGTAATGGACACATTAGAATTAAAAAATTGTATTTATAATGGTATACCAAAGTGTGTACCATCCTACTTCATAATGATATACTAAAGTGTGTACCATCCTATTTTATAATGGTATACCAAGCTGTCTACCATCCTACTTTATAATGGTATACCAAACTGTCTACCATCCTACTTTATAATGGTATACCAAAGTGTCTACCATCCTACTTTATAATGGTATACCAAAGTGTGTACCATCCTACTTTATAATGATATACCAAGCTGTCTACCATCCTATTTTATAATGGTATACCAAGCTGTCTACCATCCTACTTTATAATGGTATACCAAAGTGTGTACCATCCTACTTTATAATGGTATACCAAGCTGTCTACCATCCTACTTTATAATGGTATACCAAACTGTCTACCATCCTACTTTATAATGGTATACCAAAGTGTGTACCATCCTACTTTATAATGGTATACCAAAGTGTGTACCATCCTACTTTATAATGGTATACCAAGCTGTGTACCATCCTACTTTATAATGATATACCAAGATGTCTACCATCCTACTTTATAATGGTATACATGTACCTAACTGTCTACCATCCTACTTTATAAGGGTATACCAAGCTGTCTATCATCCTACTTTATAATGGTATACCAAACTCTCTACCATCCTACTTTATAATGGTATACCAAACTGTCTACCATCCTACTTTATAATGGTATACCAAACTGTGTTACCATCCTACTTTATAATGGTATACCAAGCTGTCTACCATCCTATTTTATAATGGTATACCAAGCTGTCTACCATCCTATTTTATAATGGAATACCAAACTGTCTACCATCCTACTTTATAATGAATGTTAATGACAGACACCTCAGAGATAAAGGGAGATAAATCATATACACAAATTGATATTGACATATGTTAAAAACTCCATCTTTGTTAGAGATAACATTTTCATACCAGAATGAACTTGAAGGCAATACATTTTAAATCATTTACAGCAGTATGACCGTGGTCCTCTATATATATCTCTACAGGGGATGATATCTACCAACGATACCACATGATTTTAAAGCCATTCATACACTCTTATGTACTACAACTATAATCCAAGTTAAGTTGGCTATAAGAACATGTTAAATTAAAAAATGTTATGATTTGAAAAATGAAAAATCCACCGTCACCATATCTCAGAATCAAACTTATGATGTCATGGAAAGTGCAGATTTTAAAGCTATTTTACTTCCATATGAAAATATACATATATATACATGTAATTCAATACACATATTTGGAATTATGCACATTCATTATGCAAGAGAAAAAAACAAATAAATGGAATGGAAATTACTGTATGAACACAATATATTTAAAATCAATATAACACAAACTGACAGTACAGTCTGAATTTGATAACAAAAAACAAATTTAAAAAAGGTAAAATATATTAGAAATAAAACTTGGATACATAAATAATGTGTCCACCTTCTAATAAATAATCACAATACATGATTTAATGAAATTCAACAAAAGTCAACAATATGCAACCCACAAAACTGTTACTGGTAATTATTGTTTATAGAAAATGGTAGGAGAGGCAGAATTTTAAATGTATATATATTTAACTTGAAAGGTTGTAAATGATTTGAAATCAGCTCATCTGCAGACACAAGAAGTACAATTCAGAAGTGTTATAAAAAACTTCTTATGGGTATATGTAGTAACAAAATGTGCAGGGAGATATAAATAGGCTTCCACAAATAGCCTTGGTACAGTATGTGTAATGAATTATAAGGTGTGACATCCCTCTCTGTAATCTGTATAGGGTGTGACAACCCTCTCTGTAATCTGTATAGGGTGTGACATCCCTCTCTGTAATCTGTATAGGGTGTGACATCCCTCTCTGTAATCTGTATAGGGTGTGACATCCCTCTCTGTAATCTGTATAGGGTGTGACATCCCTCTCTGTAATCTGTATAGGGTGTGACATCCCTCTCTGTAATCTGTATAAGGTGTGACCTCCCTCTCTGTAATCTGTATAGGGTGTGACATCCCTCTCTGTAATCTGTATAGGGTGTGACCTCCCTCCCTGTAATCTGTATAGGGTGTGACATCCCTCTCTGTAATCTGTATAGGGTGTGACATCCCTCTCTGTAATCTGTATAGGGTGTGACATCCCTCTCTGTAATCTGTATAGGGTGTGACATCCCTCTCTGTAATCTGTATAGGGTGTGACATCCCTCTCTGTAATCTGTATAGGGTGTGACATCCCTCTCTGTAATCTGTATAGGGTGTGACATCCCTCTCTGTAATCTGTATAGGGTGTGACATCCCTCTCTGTAATCTGTATAGGGTGTGACATCCCTCTCTGTAATCTGTATAGGGTGTGACATCCCTCTCTGTAATCTGTATAGGGTGTGACATCCCTCTCTGTAATCTGTATAGGGTGTGACATCCCTCTCTGTAATCTGTATAGGGTGTGACATCCCTCTCTGTAATCTGTATAGGGTGTGACATCCCTCTCTGTAATCTGTATAGGGTGTGACATCCCTCTCTGTAATCTGTATAGGGTGTGACATCCCTCTCTGTAATCTGTATAGGGTGTGACATCCCTCTCTGTAATCTGTATAGGGTGTGACATCCCTCTCTGTAATCTGTATAGGGTGTGACATCCCTCTCTGTAATCTGTATAGGGTGTGACATCCCTCTCTGTAATCTGTATAGGGTGTGACATCCCTCTCTGTAATCTGTATAGGGTGTGACATCCCTCTCTGTAATCTGTATAGGGTGTGACATCCCTCTCTGTAATCTGTATAGGGTGTGACATCCCTCTCTGTAATCTGTATAGGGTGTGACATCCCTCTGTAATCTGTATAGGGTGTGACATCCCTTTCTGTAATCTGTATAGGGTGTGACATCCCTCTCTGTAATCTGTATAGGGTGTGACATCCCTCTCTGTATTCTGTATGGGGTGTGACGTCCCTCTCTGTAATCTGTATGGGGTGTGACATCCCTCTCTGTAATGTGTATAGGGTGTGACATCCCTCTCTGTAATCTGTATAGGGTGTGACATCCCTCTCTGTAATCTGTATAGGGTGTGACATCCCTCTCTGTAATCTGTATAGGGTGTGACATCCCTCTCTGTAATCTGTATGGGGTGTGACATCCCTCTCTGTAATCTGTATGGGGTGTGACATCCCTCTCTGTAATCTGTATAGGGTGTGACATCCCTCTCTGTAATCTGTATAGGGTGTGACATCCCTCTCTGTAATCTGTATAGGGTGTGACATCCCTCTCTGTAATCTGTATAGGGTGTGACATCCCTCTCTGTAATCTGTATAGGGTGTGACATCCCTCTCTGTAATCTGTATAGGGTGTGACATCCCTCTCTGTAATCTGTATAGGGTGTGACATCCCTCTCTGTAATCTGTATAGGGTGTGACATCCCTCTCTGTAATCTGTATAGGGTGTGACATCCCTCTCTGTAATCTGTATAGGGTGTGACATCCCTCTCTGTAATCTGTATAGGGTGTGACATCCCTCTCTGTAATCTGTATAGGGTGTGACATCCCTCTCTGTAATCTGTATAGGGTGTGACATCCCTCTCTGTAATCTGTATAGGGTGTGACATCCCTCTCTGTAATCTGTATAGGGTGTGACATCCCTCTCTTCAAGCCAGTATTTTTAGTGTACATGGTGTATTTTTAGTGTACATGGTGTATTTTTAGTGTACAGAGATTACAGACATACCTGTAGAGGTAGCAAGAACATGTACTGACATTTTAGACCTGGAGGGAGCTATGTTATTAAGTGTGATCGTAAGTGATTCATAGGTCATGATATACAGGAAATAAAGGAGATTCCGTCCAGGAGCTTAACGAATATGGAAACAAAATATTCACAGTACAGTATTTAGTACAGATTTCTGATCTGAAAACTTGGGATCTGCAATAACCATCAATACAATAAATACCAGTAACAAATAATGTCCAATTTGCAATGATAAATAAAATGAGATTCCATATTATATATATCTCATCATAAAATATGTTTACACGTAAATATTAATGCACAACCTCATTATATACCTGTAGCATGTAAAATTAATACAGAGACCATGTAGAGACAGATTCAAGGGGTTCCTACCTGTACATGATGAGGCTGTTAGCCATCACCCAAACATCTGGAATACTCGGGAATATATATATATGCCAATGGAATTTGGAATACTTCTAATTTGAAAAAAATAATAATAATTTTCACAACTGAAGATGGCTTATACTCAGCAACTACAAGTAATTTGCTACTGCCATCCGTTCATGCACACAACACCCTGACTTCCAGATCTGTACAATAAATCTCACACACACCACACCCTGACTTCCAGATCTGTACAATAAATCTCACACAGCACACCCCGACATACAGATCTATACAATAAATCTCACACAGCACACCCCGACATACAGATCTATACAATAAATCTCCCACAGCACACCCCGACATACAGATCTATACAATAAATCTCCCACAGCACACCCCGACATACAGATCTATACCATAAATCTCCCACAGCACACCCTGACATACAGATCTATACAATAAATCTCCCACAGCACACCCTGACATACAGATTAGTGTGCATTCTCTGTAAGCTCTTTAAATACTGCAAATTAAGCCATGTCAATTTTTAGTGGTGATTCTATAATAGATATTGAAACAGTAACGACAACTGACGTCAACCGAACTGTCATCATTAACATGTTCAGTTCCTCTTCATCTTATCATACACTGAAATTTTCTGTCCAATAGTCTGTCGAAGATAGAGTATATGGTTTTGTCAATAATTAAAAACTTGATGGAGAGCTTTCGTGATCCTTGGTGATTAAAATATCCAATAAGCATGGCTAATATTGATTTTTTTCCTCATCAACCAAAAGAGGGTTACGTACGACCTATCTCTGTGTAGGTGGAGACGAATCGGGACTATAATCATAGATCAATCTTAAATGGTTAGGGACTTGTTAACTTAATTATGTATAAATATTAATTAGAATTTATTATTAAAGATATGAATATTTTTCCTAATTTGTGCATTTTGTCTGATTGCAGTCCTATAAGATTTTTTGTTTTTATATTTTAATTCATTTTGATGAAATTTCTTCAATCCAGTTATGAGCAAAAATGACATGTTTAATAGAATTAGTACTATGTATACTGTACGTAGTATATTCATGGGGATATTTGGCAGGTAAGATATACATGTATATCAATATGTACCATGTAAATACTGAGATTGTAATTATTTCATCTGCAAACAAATATTGCACAAATAAATATAACAAAAACAAAAGCAATTAATATAAAAAAAAAATTGAACTGCCTTGATAATTCTTCATTTTCCAAAAAATGTTACAATTTGTATATGGAATGAAAAGTAAACCTGCCTATATATTGAGGAAAAAATATCACAACAGATCACAAAACCAGTTATAGGTATTATAGTAAATACTTAATAGCTTAATCCTTAAAGTCCTTTACATGAACCACCTGATTAAATTCACGGTTCAGTTGAGTACCTAATATATGTGTATATAACAATAATACAATATCTGGAGTAAGAGATACGTTGAAGAATAAGGACACCAGCTGAGGCTACAACCATTCCTGATTCTTAAATTAGTAAAGTGTTTAACACATTTTGTTATAACAATTATTAAGTGTGCAGATTAATCTTTTCCTGTTTAAAGGAAGCATCATAGGGACGTACACAACTACAACATCCTGAACTCACGAAATACACAGAATTTCCACAGGGACGTACACACTCAACTACAACATCCTGACCTCACTATATACACAGGCTTCCACAGGAACTTAAACACTCAACTACAACATCCTGACCTCACTATATACACAGGCTTCCACAGGAACTTAAACACTCAACTACAACATCCTGACCTCACTACGTACACACTCAACTACAACATCCTGACCTCACGAAATACACATTAGTACTCCTTGGAAATCTCTTCCTGTGGATTTAACAGGATCGTAGATAAATGACAGAAATGGTTCGATCACCCTTTTAGAGATGACATCATACACACTAACACATTTTATGCCTTTATATGGCCTTGTCATCACCAATAACTAAAACTGTACCACATTAATTCTACACAATCTCTTGTCATGTAATCTAAGATATTTTAGTTTAGCTGTGCAATTTCCAACACCGTTCATCAACATACACCATGCATCTTTATCTTGCATATCAACATCTCAGAAAGCTGATTACAAATATAAACATTTAGCTGTGATCACAGACAGCTGACCACAAATCCATAGCTGTTATATCAGACAGCTGACCACAAATCTATAGCTGTTATATCAGACAGCTGTCCAAAAATCTATAGCTGTTATATCAGACAGATGTCCACAAATCTATAGCTGTGATCTCAGACAGATGTCCACAAATCTATAGCTGTGATATCAGACAGCTGTCCACAAATCTATAGCTGTGATATCTGATGCAGACAGCTGTCCACAAATCTATAGCTGTGACCTCAGACAGCTGACCACAAATCTATAGCTGTGATATCAGACAGCTGTCCACAAATCTATAGCTGTGATCTCAGACAGCTGACCACAAATCTATAACTGTTATATCAGACAGCTGACCACAAATCTATAGCTGTGATATCAGACAGATGTCCACAAATCTATAGCTGTTATATCAGACAGCTGTCCACAAGTCTATAGCTGTGATCTCAGACAGCTGTCCACAAATCTATAGCTGTTATATCAGACAGCTGTCCACAAGTCTATAGCAGTGATATCAGACAGCTGTCCACAAATCTATAGCTGTGACCTCAGACAGCTGACCACAAATCTATAGCTGTGATATCAGACAGCTGTCCACAAATCTATAGCTGTGATCTCAGACAGCTGACCACAAATCTATAACTGTTATATCAGACAGCTGACCACAAATCTATAGCTGTGATATCAGACAGATGTCCACAAATCTATAGCTGTTATATCAGACAGCTGTCCACAAGTCTATAGCTGTGATCTCAGACAGCTGTTTACAAATATAGCATCCATAGCTGTGATATATTACTTGCTCCACACAACTTTCTGTTTTGATTGCTTCCCCAGTTGTTGAATTGTACCTGCCTTGTACATACCCAGCTTAATTCCAGTTTTTGCTCTGTTTTCATTGAAGTGTTTGACAGGAAATGGACTGAAAGGCTGTTGTTTTGTGGGTTTCGACACCATTGCCGACTTACTTTTCGAGTAATTTCCCAAATGTTCTGAAATCACTTGATTTGAAAGAACAGAGTCCTGAGAACTCTGAGACAAGCTTCTTTCTGATCCAGATCTTTTACTGTAACCAAAGCACCTTTCTGAAACAGAATCTGATGGACTTAACAAAGAACTAGAGTCCGAGTCTGAAGCTTGTCTCTTTGACTCTGGTGATTGAATCACAGAAGGGCTGTTCTCAGATGAATTTGCTCTCTCAATATCTAATTTTGACAGCTTGGTTCCTCCATTTTGACTTGTATATTTATCTGTTGTGAACCACTTTTCTGTTAAGTCTTTAACAATACCTTTCTCATGATCCTCTAGTACTGGACTCACAGGAATATCACAGTTGGAAGGTAAACTTTGGTCTGTTGGAGGTGTTTTTTGGTTTACATTATTCCCACTCACAGACTGGCCACCTAGAGACTCTGTTACATCTCCAGCTAAATTACTGTCAGTATCTGGTGTACTGTGAGTCTCCACTGATGTATGTACCACTACATCACCATTGTCAGGACCAGCATCATCACCTTCCACCTCTAAGAATAAATCTTCTTGTTTAAGATGTTCTAAGCTTAAACGTTCAACATTTTTCCAGATCAGTGGAAACATTTTAAGGCTACCCTCATCAGGACTAGAAACACTGGAAACGTCGGAGACATTGGACGATTTGGATACAGAAATACTGGAATGTGGAGATGTGTTTCCTTCACAACTGTGAGATGCAGGCAGCCCATTTTCAAAGCTGCTTGACATTGATTCAATACCTTGTACACTTCCTTCAGTTGAAGCATGTCCAACATATTGATAAATACTAGTCAAGGTACCTTCAGCTGAAAGCCTAATATCACTGCTTACATTTGACTTCCTGTTTAATTCCTGGTCTGATAAATGTTTGCTTTCGTACCTTTTGAACTCGGTGATGCGTGTGATATCTCCCTCTGAGCCAGATTTATCTGTTAATTTCCCTGATGGTGGTAACAACACATCACTAGTGTTGGGTTCTATAGATATGGTCTGTGGATCACATGAAGATTTCTCTAGCCCTGTACTTTCTCGGTCTTTTGATTTTTCTGATGGTCGCCTTGGCCGTCGACTTGGTGACTTTTGTTTTTTAACTTCCTGTAGGAAATGATGTACAATGGTAGCCTGGGGATATGCAGTGGCTATCCTTGGACTTTCAGCGACCATTTTGTTTTTCCCTTCAACTGAACCTTTCCCCACAAATAGATGGTTGATGGCCTTCGGTGATTCTATTTTCGGAGTGATGAATTTTGTTTTTGCTTGTTGCTTGGCAGATGCAGCTGGAGAACAGTAAAAAGAAATAAAATCACTTAATATTTATTAGCATGTATTTCTTCTACAAACGGATTATCAATGATGACAATTAGCTACAAAATTTGTTAGAAAGTAACTACCTACATAGATTCCTAATAAATAAGTAAAAACAAAAAAATATGATGATATAATAAGGTTATATATAGACACAAATACACTAATAAGGCCTCATAACAAAACATACCTGGTACCTCAAAGATGGACTTGCATGTACATATAATAAAAAGAATGATATGGATGAAATATCTAATCAGCCTCCGTATGTAGGTAGAATACTCCATCCTCAGTGAATCTACCTGGGTAGTGAATCTGTGTGTCAGTATACAATAACCCACGACTAACTGCTAGGTACAGTGTAACAGGCTAAATACATTCTTCACATCCATATAAACTATGGGGGATATTTAATTGATGCTAAAAGGTTCTATACAGTTACTGTACTTCTATAGATAAAGGCAGCTACCCTTGATACAATCATGCTGCCTTTGAGCCAAACAGATTGTGTAACTATATTATGCTGGCTGTTGAGACCATACAGGTACATTAACAGTGCTGTATAGGCTAACAAATGTTGTACAGTATTGTAGGATAACATTTTGTAACATATTTTTGTACTTTTCCATAGAAGACATTTGTGATGACATCACTTAATTCCATGTTAATTGCCAGTTCCTTCACACACCCCTGTATAGTAGGACTCGTCCCACCTGTCATTGTTATGTTAGACTAAAGAGAGTGTTACCCTACCCACAGCTATTACTGTGTAATATGAAATGTCTGTTAAATTTGTACCTTCTTTCATGCTTTGGAGCTTTCAAATTATCTTGTAAGTGCATGCAAACTTGATTAGCCCATACAACTATAATATAACAATAACAATAACAACAATATTTTTTATTTATATCTGTGTTTCCAAAGCAACCATAAAAACAACAAAATTTGATACATTATGAAAGTTTCTTGTTATACAGAATTAAGCACCCTATCCATGACCCCTCCCCTTTCTGTATTCACCACCTCCCCTGGGTGTTATGAAGCACCCAACATATGACTCCTCTCTTGGGTGTTACATGTATGAAGCACCCTTCCTATGACCCCTCCCCTTCCTCCACTCGACTCCCACCCCTGGGTGTTATGAAGCACCCTACCAATGACTCCTCTCCCTCCCAAACTCAACTCCCACCCCTAGGTGTTATGAAGCACCATATCCATGACCCCTCCCCTTCCTCCACTCAACTCCCACCCCTGGGTGTTATGAAGCACCCTACCAATGACTCCTCTCCCTTCTTTATTCGATCCCTCCCCTGGTGTTATGAAGCACCCTCCCTATGACTCCCAGCCCTGGGTGTTATGAAGCACCCTACCTGACTCCCACCCCTGGGTGTTATGAAGCACCCTCCCTATGACTTCCACCCCTGGGTGTTATGAAGCACCCTCCCTATGACTCCTCTCCCTCCCCACTCGACTCCCACCCCTGGGTGTTATGAAGCACCCTCCCTATGACTTCCACCCCTGGGTGTTATGAAGCACCTTCCCCATGACTCCTCTCCCTCCCCACTAGACTCCTAGCCCTGGGTGTTATGAAGCACTGTGCCCACCTGCTAGTATGATGTGAGCCTGAGTCTGCCTGTGCTTCAGTCGGTGGTACTGTTTCTTGAGTGAGCTGATGTCGGTGGACATGCGTTCCAGGTACAGGTTACTATTGGTTAGAGCACTCGAGTCCATTCCAGCCCCATACGCACCAGGGCCCACGGAGGAAATGTCTGCATTTGGCCCCACCAAGTCCCCTTCTGATCCTGATTAACAAAGTATTAATTATTAAACATGCTGAAAACTAGGACACAAGTCAATAGATATGATACACTTGCATTCGATCTGACTTACAATATTGCCCATCTTAACTTTAAAAGGAAACCATGTTTTATTGTCTATTTCAAAAGAAGAAATTGTGCAGTGAATATCTTCCATCCATATTGGAGTTATGACATGTAAAAGTGAACCTCTTTGTATAGTACTTATCAGTGACCTTTTGATTTTCCTTGTCCAATTTGACCTGGTAGTATTCCTGTGAAACATGTAATGGCTTCAAGGTCTTCTTCATCAAGGTCATCTTCGTCACTTGGTAACACCATCCCCCCGACAACATTACCCTTCTTGGTACCTGCAGCACTGCTGAAGGGGCGAATATTGTACGTATACTTCTCTCGTAGTTCTGGTAGCTGCTGCATCGGGAACGGAGCGCATGAGTAGATGAACTGTCAAAGGAAAACATGAGCTAAAAAGTGTTCATTACATTGGAATGGAACATTGTTGGATTGTGAGGAATGGTAATGTACATCTGGTAATTTTGCCCCTTGATCGCCTTAAAAATTTTAAATTTTTCATTGTTCACACAGTTAGAATTACTTATAAAACTTAATAATTACAAGAATTACATTCATCTATGTATATATATTTATAGAAACTACACAATAAAATAAATAAAATTTGTATTTGTAAATACAATAATATAAAATCCTCACTAACCTTTCTAAGACCGAGATATTAAAACTTATCAGAGAATTTTTTTTGTTTTTCTGCTATATTTATCCTCCAATGAGTCACCTCCTCGTAGATAGATGAAAGTTCAGTATTATTGAAATTTGGGAAGTGCTTTTTTGTAAAGCACTTTAAGTTTGATATTTTTAAATTGCTTATTCTACAAAAAAGTAGAAGGGGCTTATTTGTGGATAAATACAGGCATTTTAATTAATATTTGATGAAAAGATGTATTATTTTGACTTCGTTCAGTGACCTTGAAATGAAGTCAAGGTCATTATCAAATGGCAAATCTCCAGATCTTATGGGTCTTGAGAATTCTTTTAATAGACACATTGACAGTTTACAGACTGGCATCAGCTCACAGCAATATACACATGCCAATGTTTATCTGTCTATACAAAATATAACATCAACACTTTTATACAACAATTATCTCCTAGTTATGGTGAAACTCTCAACTGACCTTGATGAGGGCGTCTGCATCAAAGATCTTGCCCTCCATCATGTCCTGTGAAAGTAGACCCATGAGTGAGTAGAATTCGTCTGCACTCCCCACCGACAGAATACGTCTGAAAAAGGCAATCAGACGAGGATTATACCTATGGCCAGGGAATGTTTACATCCTCAGACAGTAATCTTTTCTTTGTTGTCCAATCAATTATTTCTATTAACATTCCATTATTTTCTTTGATTTTAATACCAATTCTGATTCAATTGTATGTCACTGGTATTACACTGCAAAATATACCAAAACTAATCAACATACAATGCTATTACTACTGTGTAACCACAGGAACATGGTAATAACATTGTATGTTCCTGTGTTTACATAGTAATAACATTGTATGTTCCTGTGTTTATATAGTAATAACATTGTATGTTCCTGTGTTAACATGGTAATAACATTGTATGTTCCTGTGTTTACATAGTAATAACATTGTATGTTCCTGTGTTTACATGGTAATAACATTGTATGTTCCTGTGTTTACATGGTAATAACATTGTACGTTCCTGCGTTAACATAGAAATAATACTGTATGTTCCTGTGTTTACATATTAATAATACTGTATGTTCCTGTGTTAACATAGTAATAACATTGTATGTTCCTGTGTTTATATAGTAATAACATTGTATGTTCCTGTGTTTACATGGTAATAACATTGTATGTTCCTGTGTTTACATAGTAATAACATTGTATGTTACTGTGTAAACATGGTAATAACATTGTATGTTTCCTGTGTTTACATAGTAATAACATTGTATGTTACTGTGTTAACATGGTAATAACATTGTATGTTCCTGTGTTAACATAGTAATAACATTGTATGTTTCCTGTGTTTACATAGTAATAACATTGTATGTTACTGTGTTAACATGGTAATAACATTGTATGTTCCTGTGTTACATAGTAATAACATTGTATGTTTCCTGTGTTTACATGGTAATAACATTGTATGTTCCTGTGTTTATATAGTAATAACATTGTATGTTCCTGTGTTTCCATGGTAATAACATTGTATGTTCCTGTGTTTACATGGTAATAACATTGTATGTTCCTGTGTTTACATGGTAATAACATTGTATGTTCCTGTGTTTACCTAGTAATAACATTGTATGTTCCTGTGTTTACATGGTAATAACATTGTATGTTCCTGTGTTTACATAGTAATAACATTGTATGTTCCTATGTTTACATGGTAATAACATTGTATGTTCCTGTGTTTACATGGTAATAACATTGTATGTTCCTGTGTTTACATGGTAATAACATTGTATGTTCCTGTGTTTACATGGTAATAACATTGTATGTTCCTGTGTAAACATAGTAATACCATTGTATGTTCCTGTGTTTACATGGTAATAACATTGTATGTCCAGTGATTACAGAACATGGTAATACCATTGTATGTTCCTGTGTTTACATAGTAATACCATTGTATGTCCAGTGATTACAGAACATGGTAATAACATTGTATGTTCCTGTGTTTACATAGTAATAACATTGTATGTCCAGTGATTACAGAACATGGTAATAACATTGTATGTTCCTGTGTTAACATAGTAATAATACTGTATGTTCCTGTGTTTACATAGTAATAACACTGTATGTTCCTGTGTTTACATGGTAATAACATTGTATGTTCCTGTGTTTACATAGTAATAACAGTGTATGTTCCTGTGTTTACACATTAATAATATTGTATGTTCCTGTGTTTACATAGTAATAACATTGTATGTTCCTGTGTTTACATAGTAATAACATATTGTATGTTCCTGTGTTAACATGGTAATAACATTGTATGTTCCTGTGTTAACATAGTAATAACATTGTATGTTTCCTGTGTTTACATAGTAATAACATTGTATGTTACTGTGTTAACATGGTAATAACATTGTATGTTCCTGTGTTAACATAGTAATAACATTGTATGTTTCCTGTGTTTACATAGTAATAACATTGTATGTTACTGTGTTAACATGGTAATAACATTGTATGTTCCTGTGTTTACATAGTAATAACATTGTATGTTTCCTGTGTTTACATGGTAATAACATTGTATGTTCCTGTGTTTATATAGTAATAACATTGTATGTTCCTGTGTTTCCATGGTAATAACATTGTATGTTCCTGTGTTTACATGGTAATAACATTGTATGTTCCTGTGTTTACATAGTAATAACATTGTATGTTCCTGTGTTTACATAGTAATAACATTGTATGTTCCTGTGTTTACATGGTAATAACATTGTATGTTCCTGTGTTTACCTAGTAATAACATTGTATGTTCCTGTGTTTACATGGTAATAACATTGTATGTTCCTGTGTTTACATAGTAATAACATTGTATGTTCCTGTGTTTACACAGTAATAACATTGTATGTTACTGTGTTTATATAGTAATAACATTGTATGTTCCTGTGTTTACACAGTAATAACATTGTATGTTCCAGTGTTTACACAGTAATAACATTGTATGTTCCTGTGTTTACATAGTAATAACATTGTATGTTCCTGTGTTTACATGGTAATAACATTGTATGTTTCCTGTGTTTACATGGTAATAACATTGTATGTTCCTGTGTTTACATGGTAATAACATTGTATGTTCCTGTGTTTACATGGTAATAACATTGTATGTTTCCTGTGTTTACATGGTAATAACATTGTATGTTCCTGTGTTTACATGGTAATAACATTGTATGTTCCTGTGTTTACATGGTAATAACATTGTATGTTTCCTGTGTTTACCTAGTAATAACATTGTATGTTCCTGTGTTTACCTAGTAATAACATTGTATGTTCCTGTGTTTACCTAGTATTAACATTGTATGTTCCTGTGTTTCCATGGTAATGCTGTCACTACCATGTAAGAGGTTTTCCTGACCAGAGTTATATGTGTAATGTTGGTATCATACAGTCAGTCATAGAAACAATGGTCCTCAGTCTCCCCAGGGGCCCCATATAAATTGCTTGTCTGGTAAAACAAGGTCAGTTTTCATCCCCATGGAACTGAAATATGTGATACAAGATATATAGGAACTTTTTATTTGACAGATGTCAGCAATTTTGGACTAGACAGCCATTTGTTTGTCAGCATATTTGAATAACATAAAATTAAAAAAAATAGAATTCCGCAGAAATAGAAGTGTCGCTATACAACATTTAAGGTATTATGTGGACGATATCAGGGCTTCATGATACTATTGTGTGTCATAACTCCAGCAATAAATAGAATTTGAAACAAGAATTTAACTCAAACTGCAATCCCTCACTCATGAAAAAGTCATGTATCAAGATACACATTGATGTGCAGATTGTGTCGATTATAATAAGTGTTAGTGAAGAAATATGGCAGAGTACCCGGAGAAAAACCAGTGGCCTACAGTCAGTACCTGGCAGCTGCCCCACGTAGGTTTCAAACTCGCAACCCAGAGGTGGAGGGCTGGTGATAAAGAGTCGGGACACCTTTACCATTTGGCCACTGTGGCCCCTAAAAATACAGATAATATATTATAATGGTTTCAAATGTAATGTCACTCCATGCTTTTAAAAAATATGGAAAGCATGGTGTTCAATTACATTTGAAACCATTACAATATATTATAAAATGGTCCTTCTAAAACCTAATATGGAGTGAATACATAACCTTAAAAAATTACACAGGCTAGAGTTACATGTATGTCCCATTACATCAGATCACCTTAAAACATATTAAAACATCAGATAAGAGTTATCTCCCTTATTAAATTAACCCCCCCCCCCCTCCTTCTACACCAGATTATATATACATGTTAGTAAGAGTTTCCCCCCTTTACACTACAGTATAGAGGGTGAAGCTATGGCCCCTTATACCAGAGAACAAGAGGCCCATGGGGCCTGTATCGCTCACCTGGTTGGATTTGACCAAATGTCAAAATAATGTTCATGTTCAATTCCTTTTGTTTGTTAACCTCAAACAATGCTATTTATGGTTATAGCGTGGGGATCCCAACTGCTTTAAAGAAATAATGAAGTCCAGACTCTCTGAGTTTACAACATGCATTTATAACTTTATGACTAGTAGTGATTTAAAGGAATTACCTCTATTTCCCCCATTAGGCCCCGCCCCTTTGGCCCCTTGGGGGTCAAAGTCACCATTTATGCAAAATCTGTTCCCCTTCCCCCAAGAATGCTTCTGACTAAATTGGGTTCAAATCCATTCATAACTTAATGACAAGTAGCGATTTGAAGGAATTACCTCTATTTCCCCATTAGGCCCCGCCCCTTTGGCCCCTTGGGGGTCAGAGTCACCATTTATGCAAAATCTATTCCCCATCCCCAAAGGATGTTTCTGACCAAATTGGGTTCAAATCCATTCATAACTTTATGACAAGTAGCGATTTAAAGGAATTACCTCAATTTCCCCTATTGGGCCCCGCCCCTCAGGCCCCTTGGGGGTCAGAGTCACCATTTATGCAAAATCTGTTCCCCTTCCCCCAAGAATGTTTCTGACCAAATTGAGTTCAAATCCATTCATAACTTTATGACTAGTAGCGATTTGAAGGAATTACCTCTATTTCCCCCATTAGGCCCCGCCCCTTTGGCCCCTTGGGGTCAGAGTCACCATTTATGCAAAATCTGTTCCCCTTCCCCAAAGGATGTTTCTGACCAAATTGGGTTCAAATCCATTCATAACTTTAGGACTAGTAGCGATTTGAAGGAATTACCTCTATTTCCCCTAATGGGCCCCGCCCTTTTGGCCCCTTGGGGGTCAGAGTCACCATTTATGCAAAATCTGTTCCCCTTCCCCAAAGGATGTTTCTGACCAAATTGGGTTCAAATCCATTCATAACTTTATGACAAGTAGCGATTTGAAGGAATTACCTCTATTTCCCATTAGGCCCCGCCCCTTTGGCCCCTTGGGGGTCAGAGTCACCATTTATGCAAAATCTGTTCCCCTTCCCCAAAGGATGTTTCTGACCAAATTGGGTTCAAATCCATTCATAACTTTATGACTAGTAGCGATTTGAAGGAATTACTTCTATTTCCCCATTAGGCCCCGCCCCTTTGGCCCCTTGGGGGTCAGAGTCACCATTTATGCAAAATCTGTTCCCCTTCCCCAAAGGATGTTTCTGACCAAATTGGGTTCAAATCCATTCATAACTTTATGACTAGTAGCGATTTAAAGGAATTGCCTTAATTTCCCCTATTGGGCCCTGCCCCTCAGGCCCCTTGGGGGTCAGAGTCACCATTTATGCAAAATCTGATCCCCTTCCCCGAAACATGTTTCTGACCAAATTGGGTTCAAATCCATTCATAACTTTATGACTAGTAGCGATTTGAAGGAATTACCTCTATTTCCCCATTAGGCCCCGCCCCTTTGGCCCCTAGGGGGTCAGAGTAACCATTTATGCAAAATCTGTTCCCCTTCCCCAAAGGATGTTTCTGACCAAATCGGGTTCAAATCCATTCATAACTTTATGACTAGTAGCGATTTGAAGGAATTACCTCTATTTCCCCATTAGGCCCCGCCCCTTTGGCTCCTTGGGGGTCAGAGTCACCATTTATGCAAAATCTGTTCCCCTTCCCCAAAGGATGTTTCTGACCAAATTGGGTTCAAATCCATTCGTAACTTTATGACTAGTAGCGATTTAAAGGAATTGCCTCAATTTCCCCTATTGGGCCCCGCCCCTCAGGCCCCTTGGGGGTCAGAGTCACCATTTATGCAAAATCTGATCCCCTTCTGCCAAGGATGTTTCTGACCAAATTTGGTCAAAATCCAATAAGAACTTGATGACTAGTAGCGATTTGAAGCAAAAGTTGACGGACGGACGACGGACGACGGACGACGGACGCTGCACCATGGCATAAGCTCACCGGACCTTCGGTCCAGGTGAGCTAAAAACAGAACACACTAAAACATCCAGGTAGTGTTTACACTATTTCTGTATTTCTACATTAATGACAATATTTACTAATTTTAGAGTTGTCATGATAAATAATACTGACCTTGACAATTTGCCCCAAATTGCCAGTGCTGTACGGAGCAGGATTTCAGATCCCTCCAGCAAGATGGAGTCCCAAACACGAAGAACCACAGCCTTGGGCAAACATGTGGCAAACATGGTGAGAAACCACTGCATGGTGAATACATTGGTTAGGGGTGGCTCATAGTTAGCACCTGTAAATCAGAAACCACTCCATGGTGAATACATTGGTAAGCGGAGGCTCATAGTTAACACCTGTCAAACAGAAACCACTCCATGGTGAATACATTGGTTAGGGGTGGCTCATAGTTAGCACCTGTCAATCAGAATCTGTTAATGGCATTGGTAGCGATGGTGGGAAAAGGTATTTAATCCTTTTCCCTCGATCCTGCTGTCTTTGTGTCCAAAAACGTTCATCTTTTCAAAAATATATCATTTTTTATTTTGTTTGATTTCTATTTTCCTCTCTGAAAGGCAAGTGTTTGTAGTTTATCTGGTCATCTTTGAATACATTTGGAACATTTGCAATTCACTATTGGTGAAATAAAGTATTCTGATGATACAGATTGATAGAATTTATGGCAACAGTCAAATGTATTAGAAGACGTCACACCCACACAAACCTGATCAATATCAAGTCAGAAGTGTTGGCAATCACAGCTACAACCTGTTCTCCAGGATAACACAGTCAGTCATCAGATACAGGCAACTCCAGGATAACACAGGCAGTAAACAGATACAGGCAACTCCAGGATAACACAGTCACCAGATACAGGCAACTCCAGGATAACACTGACAGTCACCAGATACAGGCAACTCCAGGATAACACAGTCAGTCACCAGATACAGGCAACTCCAGGATAACACAGACAGTCACCAGATACAACTCCAGGATAACACAGCCAGTCACCAGATACAGGCAACTCCAGGATAACACTGACAGTCACCAGATACAGGCAACTCCAGGATAACACAGTCAGTCACCAGATACAGGCAACTCCAGGATAACACAGTCACCAGATACAGGAAACTCCAGGATAACACAGACAGTCACCAGATACAGGCAACTCCAGGATAACAAAGACAGTCACCAGATACAGGCAACTCCAGGATAACACAGTCACCAGATACAGGCAACTCCAGGATAACAAAGACAGTAACCAGATACAGGCAACTCCAGGATAACACAGAAAATCACCAGATACAGGCAACTCCAGGATAACACAGAAAGTCACCAGATACAGGAAACTCCAGGAAAACACAAACAGTCACCAGATACAGGGAACTCCAGGATAACACAGACAGTCACCAGAAACAGGCAACTCCTGGATAACACAGAAAGTCACCAGATACAGGCAACTCCAGGATAACACAGTCACCAGATACAGGAAACTCCAGGATAACACAGACAGTCATCAGATACAGGCAACTCCAGGATAACACAGACAGTCACCAGATACAGGCAACTACAGGATAACACAGACAGTCACCAGATACAGGCAACTCAAGGATAACACAGTCAGTCAGCAGATACAGGCAACTCAAGGATAACACAGAAAGTCACCAGATACAGGCAACTCCAGGATAACACAGACAGTCACCAGATACAGGGAACACCAGGATAACACAGACAGTCACCAGATACAGGGAACACCAGGATAACACAGACAGTCACCAGATACAGTCAACTCCAGGATAACACAGACAGTCACCAGATACAGGCAACTCCAGGATAACACAGACAGTCACCAGATACAGGCAACTCCAGGATAACACAGACAGTCACCAGATACAGGCAACTCCAGGATAACACAGACAGTCACCAGATACAGGCAACTCCAGGATAACACAGTCACCAGATACAGGCAACTCCAGGATAACAAAGACAGTCACCAGATACAGGCAACTCCTGTCTGTGAGGATTGTCACCTGATTTCATGTATGTGAGGATAGTCAACTGATGTCATGTCTGTGAGGATTGTCACCTGATGTCATGTCTGTGAGGATAGTCAACTGATGTCATGTCTGTGAGGATTGTCACCTGATGTCATATCTGTGTGGATAGTCACCTGATTTCATGTATGTGAGGATAGTCAACTGATGTCATGTCTGTGAGGATAGTCACCTGATTTCATGTCTGTGAGGATAGAGACCTGATGTCATGTCTGTGAGGATAGAGACCTGATGTCATGTCTGTGTGGATAGTCACCTGATTTCATGTATGTGAGGATAGTCAACTGATGTCATGTCTGTGAGGATAGAGACCTGATGTCATGTATGTGAGGATAGTCAACTGATGTCATGTCTGTGTGGATAGTCACCTGATTTCATGTATGTGAGGATTGTCACCTGATGTCATGTCTGTGAGGATAGAGACCTGATGTCATGTCTGTGAGGATAGTCACCCGATGTCATGTCTGGAGGTAGAGACCTGATGTCATGTCTGTGAGGATTGTCACCTGATGTCATGTCTGTGAGGATAGTCACCTGATGTCATGTCTGTGAGGATAGAGACCTGATGTCATGTCTGTGGGGATAGAGACCCGATGTCATGTCTGTGGGGATAGTCACCTGATATTAAATATCATGAATTTTGTTGGTAAATCTGATGTATAGTAATAGATATGGTTGGTTTACCACTAGTACACAGACTGATGTTGGCTGATGTTTACTGGTGTTGGATAGTCTATATTAGATGGGAACAGGTTTGATTTAGAATTGTTGTATGTCCCATTAATAAGGTCAAGAAAGAATGGTGAAACAGAAGAGTATAGAAAGAGGTGATATTATATATCAATTATTAATTTATAATGACACCAGACATATATGCTTCTGCCCTTGCCTTACCTGTGGTCTTGTCCTGTGCAGCGTACTGCAGATAATCCAGGTGTTTGGAAAGTTTGGGAAACATGAGTCCGAGCAGGTCCCTAAACACTGCCATATCCACTGACAGGGCACGCAGGTTGTTAGCAAAGTAACTGTCGGGTAGCACATGGTCGATCAAGTAGATCATCACCTAGTGAACAGTATCATCAGTAAAATATATAGCTATAGGATAGTACATATCAAAGGAGGAAACAAACGTGTTTAGGATTACAGACAGTTCCTCTATAATAGAATTAGCTTAAACAACACTATGTTACATCCATGACATTATAAATTCATACAGATGTTGTGACTAATACATCATATAAGAATAATTTTGTTTCTTCTGTAAAACCAGTCCAAAGTAAAGTTTACCATGAGAGCATCATCTTCCTTTCTCTCCATGACCTCCAGTAACAGAGCTGCAATGACATTGAAACCCTGGCAGTAACCCACAGTCTTATTCCATCTAGCATAGGCCAACAGAACTCGCTTCAATACAGCACGGTCCTCGTCGTTATCCTGACCACTGAATCCACTGCAGCCTGTTCTGTGGAGGTCCTGTAAATAAGGGCAGACAACTAAGTTAAACAAAGTGAACAATGGCAGACAGGTTTAGACAATTACAGGTAACAAGGGCAGACAACTTAGAAATATGTTAACAACTTAAAGGTACAATGGCAGACTAAATAAAACAAGCAACTACCAACATGAACAAGGGCAGACAAGTTAGACAACTACAGGTCTATCAAGTAAATCATCAAAATTCCAGTTCCAGTTTTACATTTACCAACAATACCAGTCCCAGTGTTGCTTTACCCACAATTCCAGTGTTACATTACCCACAATTCCAGTTTAACATTACCCATAATTCCAGTTTAACATTACCCAATATTCCAGTTCCAGTTTCACATTACCCACAAATCCAGTCACATTATCCACAGTAATACTACCCAAATGTCCAGTTTCAGTTTTTACCCACAATTCTAGCCCCAGTGTTATATTACCCACAATTCCAGTGTTACATTTCCCACAATTCAAGAGAGGCATTACCCACAAATGCAGTATGTGTAATACTACCCAAAAGTCCAGTTTCAGTTTTTACCCACAATTCTACTCCCAGTGTTATATTATCCACAATTCCAGTGTTACATTATCCACAATTCCAGTTGAACATTACTCAATATCCCAGTTCCATCTTTATATCTACCCACGATTCTAGTGTTACTTTTTATACCCACAATTCCAGAGTTACATTATCGAAAACTCCAGTCCCAGTGTTACATTGTCAACATTTAGTGTAACATTACCCAAAATTCCAGTGTTATGTTACCCAAAATTCCAGTGTTACGTTACCCACAATTCCAGTGTTATATTACCCAAAAGTCCAGTTTCAGTTTTACATTTACCAAAAAGTCCAGTTTCAGTTTTACATTTACCCAAAAGTCGAATTTTAGTTTTACATTTACCTATATTTCCAGTGCACATTACCCACAAACCACTGCTGCATTACCCACAATTCCAGAGTTACATTATCCTAAAATCCAGTCCCAGTGTCTTATAACCCACAATATCCCATGATATTACCAACAATTCTAGTGTTACATTACCCACAATGCCAGTGTACATTACCCACAATTCCAGAGTTACATTATACCCACAATTCTAGTGTTACATTACCCACAATTCCAGTGCACATTACCCACAATTCCAGAGTTACGTTATCCAAAACTCCAGTCCCAGTGTCATATAACTCACATTTCCAGCAGGGTTCAAAGTGGATATTTTAACCAGGTGGCCTATTTGGCTACCAAGTCATAAAATCTAGATGCCAATTGGAAAAGTTAATCGCCGGCCAAGTTGTCTCAACTTATAAAAAAAAATCTTTTAATTCTTTAGTATAGTAAAACATCTCTGTAACTTTTTCAATTGTGAGCGTCATTTTAGCATTGACTGCAACCTTTGAAGGAGTTAACACAATCGCAAATTTACATGATTTTTTAGGGGCCATGCAGGCACCTTATAGGTCAATAACTGGTCACCAATGGTGAATTTAAGGCACCATGGCCACTAAAATAGGCGCCACTTTGAACACTGTCCAGTGTTACATTACCCACAATTCCAGTGTTATATATGTTACATGCAATATAACTCTGCCAGCCTTACAGATAGTTTGTGTAGCACATACTCCTCTTACAATAAAGTGTTGTATATTACTCACACATCTACATGTACATCTTTCACACATATTGACAACACTTGGTCCTAGTCAGACATGGTTTCCATCAACTTAAATAACACAATCATCTTATCAGTTACTTCAAAATCAATAATGTGTGAGACAGCAAATCTGATCAATTATGTATTTCCCTTATGTAGTCTGTCTCTGTACTTGAAGAGAACACAATCCAAGTGGGTTTTAAGATTGGTTTGTAAGAGCATTACACAGAACCAGTGTATCATATATATAACCTTATATCAAACTCAGTTTATCTTACCTTCAATTTCAATTCTACTTTTTCAATTATGGCTTCATTCCAAAAAGGGTAAGCTTTTCAGAGAAAGGATTATACTGTATTGATTAATCCTTAAGCACAAAAGATTAGGAGTACCATGTTCCACATTCTACTCGAGTACTGTACTAGTTCCATAGATTTAGAGTACCAGGATCCACAGTCTATATATAGCTACCAGAGTACCCGATGATGGGTATAGACTGTACTAGGTCCATAGATTTGGAGTACTAGGTCCATAGATTTGGAGTACCAGGTTCATAGATTTGGAGTACCAGGTTCTACAGTCTACCTAAGTACCTGATGATGGTATAGACTGTACTAGTTCCATAGATTTGGAGTACCAGGTTCATAGATTTGGAGTACCAGGTTCTACAGTCTACCTAAGTACCTGATGATGGGTATAGACTGTACTAGTTCCATAGATTTGGAGTACCAGGGTCTACAGTCTACCCGAGTACCTGATGATGGGTATAGACTGTACTAGTTCCATAGATTTGGAGTACCAGGGTCTACAGTCTACCCGAGTACCTGATGATGGTATAGACTGTACTAGTTCCATAGATTTGGAGTACCAGGTTCATAGATTTGGAGTACCAGGTTCATAGATTTGGAGTACCAGGGTCCACAGCCTACCTGAGTACCCGACGATGGGTATAGACTGTACTAGGTCCATAGATTTGGAGTACCAGGGTCTACAGTCTACCCGAGTACCTGATGATGGGTATAGACTGTACTAGGTCCATAGATTTGGAGTACCAGGTCCATAGATTTGGAGTACCAGGGTCCACAGTCTACCCGAGTACCTGATGATGGGTATAGACTGTACTAGGTCCATAGATTTGGAGTACCAGGTTCTACAATCTACCCTGAGTACCTGATGATGGGTATAGACTGTACTAGTTCCATAGATTTGGAGTACCAGGGTCTACAGTCTACCTGAGTACCTGATGATGGGTATAGACTGTACTAGTTCCATAGATTTGGAGTACCAGGGTCTACAGTCTACCCGAGTACCTGATGATGGGTATAGACTGTACTAGGTCCATAGATTTGGAGTACCAGGTTCTACAGTCTACCCGAGTACCTGATGATGGGTATAGACTGTACTAGGTCCATAGATTTGGAGTACCAGGGTCTACAGTCTACCCTGAGTACCTGATGATGGGTATAGACTGTACTAGTTCCATAGATTTGGAGTACCAGGTTCTCATCTTAAAAGTTATACCAGGATACATAGTAAAGTATTGTTTAAGTCAAAAATTTAAGGTTTTAGGAGTGTGCTACAAACATCAATTTTAAAGCAATTGACAAAATGTTGAAAATATATATTCTCCCTAAAAATCAATAAAAGAATTCCTTGTAGCATTTGTTTGCTCATAATGTGTATTGATTGTTGTTATTATGAAGATTGATAAGAATTCTGGAGACAATTTAGGCAGAAGGGTGAAATGGAAGTTGAAGGATATGACAGATATTTTCTGAAGTAGGAAGGTGTAGAAGAAATGGCGCTGATTACATTCTTTAAAGGCAATTAAAAGCTGACAGTGAAGGTTTGTACTGTATGTCGGATTGGTTGGGAATAAATCACAGATAGGATTTGATTTTAAAATGCTATTCTTTCAAATGAACATACACTACAGGCGCCCAATTCTATATATCTGTCAACCAGATTGCATTTGTATTGACAATAAGTAAAAATGTTTCAGTTTATAAAAAGATACCCTCCTATGACAAAAGTATGTTCTAGTATTAATCATATTCAAGGAAGTGTGGACATTTCCGTATGTCCTCTGTTTAGAGACAAGTACACTCCTCCGACCCTATCTAAAGTCTGTTGGTACATGCTTTCTCTCCAACACTGACCATTTGTGCAAACACAACTATAAAAGTATTCTACACCATGTGATCTGGTCGACGAAGCACGTACATTAATTGTACCTGAGGTCATACAAATGTATTAGAGCACTGAAGATGGACGTACATTAGCAATTACTCTCAAAACAAAATTATAAATTAATCTAAAATACAAATTTTACTCCATCCATCTTTCCGTGTGCATAGTGGTTGTACAGTAGTCTATTTGACTACTATGGGAGGTCAAGGATGCACTTCTAAACATATTGCATAACACTGGAGTATTTGTGTGTTGATCACCTTAACTTGGTGAAGTTTGACAAGGCGTCTTCTGATGGATATAACTGATAATTCTATTGTCAATATAGCTGTACAGAGATCTTCCACTCAAAGACCAAGGTAGCAGTATTTGTCTTATTTGTTCTATTTATTTTCATATGTTTCAGGACTTTTTGTTTGCCTTCCACATTTGTATCATAACTAGATTGCAATTTTTTTCTTCTATTTTACAAATACTGCAACCATTCTATGATAATTCTCTTCTATTTCCATGTTCATGTTTTGTAAATGGTATAATATGTAAAAAGCTGTGGGGAAAAATCTAAACTCTATGTGCTGCGAGATGTGTCGCTAAGTTGTACATATATTGATCATAAAGGAGTGACAACTGGCTTGATTGGTTAACAGGTTCCGTGTCTCCCTTCATTGCTGGTGGCTGTGTTTATAGGTGACAAGAGGGGACCGACTGTAGTGACTGGCGTTGTCGGTATCGCCCTCTGGTGAGACTTGTCCTATCCATACGGCCTGTCCACAGGGACAGACAGCTCCCTTGGACGGCCATGGGTGTCGTGAAGTGGTCCTTTTTTTTATCAAACACCATAAGAACTCGCTTGGCAACTCAATCTTTTATAGGATCGGATGCCCATACTATCATACAAACTAAAATGTCAGCATTTCCTTAGATATCATGACTACAACATACTGTCATCATAAAGGAATATCTTAAAAATGATTTCCAAAAACTGAAACTTCATATACATTGTATATATTTTCTAAAAATCTCAGTTAGAGGATTTTTTAATTTACACTGTCAGATTTAATATTCATCTACAATATATATTAATGTACGTATACAATTTAACAGGGTCTTTGATTCTTATATAAAATTAAATCAATCTAATCAATGAGCTGTTTAGGTAGAGCGACTAAAAAGTCATATATGATACATGCATCAATGTACAAATTATTTCCTCAGAGAATCCTCCTGGTCAATTGATTACTTTAAAGATGAAATGTTTTTGAATTTTCATCTGCCTGCTACATCCCTACACCCATTCTAGGGATATTTCTTGCCATGATTATACACTGTTTTTTATACTGCCAATGATTCTACACCTCAATAATATCTCTAGGAGGAGGAAGATATCACAAAACCCTAGCTACCCAGGCAGTCTACATTATTATTGAGGGCCTGAAACCCCTTAAGGGAGACTTCATTATCTCAAAGAGGCTGAAAATGTCACAAAAACCCTGGAGTAACAGGTAGACTTCATCATTATTGAAGATCTGAATCCGCTAAAGGGAGGTGTCAATATCTTTAAGAGGCTGAAAGTATCACACAAGAATTTATTGTCTCGCATGTCATCATTTATATTAAGTCATCATTTGGTGTTTATTTTCTCGCATGTCATCATTTATATTAAGTCATCATTTGGTGTTAATTGTCTCGCATGTCATCATTTATATTGAGTCATCATTTGGTGTTTATTGTATATAATGTTGTAATTACCTAAAATTTTCACAAAATGTTTCTATTGCTACAATATATTTCAACAAATATAAAAATTGAGAAATTATGCTAAACCCCAAGCTAATCAGAAAACTTAAACATTGCACAACTAATTAACACAGTTCAATTAACGGTAAACTGTAGGTGGAATTAAAAATCTGAAATGTGTGTAGGGATGCCCATGAATAGATGGAAGTATGATCCAGGTTTGGTTATTACACCACAATTACTATGCGAGTAATTAAACTCAACCCCCAGCTTAACAGAAAACTTTAACATATGACCCAATTAATTAACAAAGTCCAATTAACTGTAAAATTTAGTTTAAATTGTGAATCTGAAATATGTGCATAAGGATGGTTATATATAGATACAAATATATACCAGGTGCCATTATAATATACCTTAAAGCTGAACATAAATGTCAGACACTACTGCAAGAAAAGTGACACCTATATCTCACCTATCCACCTATATTCACACTACGTCGCCGACAGCACAGACAGCCACACGCAGCGACAGACAGCACAGCGAAGCGCACACCGACAGCGCACACCGAGAAAGCGCACACCGAGAGCACACCGAGAGCACACAAACAACCGAGAGCCACCGAAGCACACCGAGAGCGCACACCCGAGAAGCGCACACCGAGAGAGAGACACCGAGAGCGCACACAAGAGGGCACACCGAGAGAGAGGCACACCGAGAGCGCACACCGAGAGAGACACACGAAACACACACTAGACGCACACCGAGAGCGCACACCAGAGAGGCACACCGAAAGAGCACACCAAGAGGAAGCGCACCGAGAGCCACACCTAGAGCGCACAACCGAAGCGCACACCGAACTTAGCCACACCTACACTAAGAGAGCCACAACACCGAGACTCACACACCGATATATCTCACACACTTTAATCACCACCGATCTCACAAAAAAACAATAAAACAAATAAACCCAAAATATAACCATATCAAAATAAAATTAAAAAATATATACCCTTTATTCAACAACCTATACAATAAAATCACAAAAAAACCAAACCAACCTTTCCCCCTATATCTAATATAAAAGGGTTTCCAAAAATTCAAGAAACGACTTTAAACTCAAAGAGGAAAAGGAAAATTTTGGAAAGAAACAATAAGGGAAAAAAAAGAAAAAGGGGAAACAAAAGGGAAAAAAGAAGAAAAAAAAAAAAAAACTAAAAGAACCCCCAAAAAAAAGGCGAAAAAAGCCAATGGCCAGACCCCAAAAAGAGTTAAACCCCCAAAAGAAATGGAAAAAACCCAACAAGACGGGACCCCCCCAAAAAAACCCAAATTTGAAAAAAGAAACAAAAGAGAAGACTTACACCTTTTTTAACCAAAAGAAAACAAAAAGATAGGGCACGATACATTAAAAAACCACCAAATGAAAAAAAGCCCGGAAATACACCTATATATATCTCACACCTATATATCTCACACCTATATCTCACACCTATACCTATATCTCACACCTATATATATCTCACACCTATATCTCACACCTATATCTCACACCTATATCTCACACCTATATATATCTCACACCTATATCTCACACCTATATCTCACACCTATACCTATATCTCACACCTATATCTCACACCTATATCTCACACCTATATCTCACACCTATATCTCACACCCTATACCTATATCTCGCACCTTTATCTCACACCTATATCTCACACCTATATCTCACACCTATGTCTCATACCTTTATCTCACACCTATATATATCTCACACCTTTATCTCACACCTATATATATCTCACACCTTTATCTCACACCTATATCTCACACCTATTTCTCCCACCTTGATCTCACACCTTTATTTCACACCTATGTCTTACACCTATATATATCTCACACCTATATCTCACACCTTTATCTCACACCTATATCTCCCACCTATTTCTCACACCTTGATCTCACACCTTTATTTCACACCTATGTCTCATACCTTTATCTCACACCTATATCTCCCACCTATTTCTCACACCTTTATCTCACACCTTTATTTCACACCTATATCTCACTCCAGCCTTCTATAGGTGTCTGTAATTATAATAAGGGATAAAACTGATTAAATCTTGAAGGGAGCATCCATTATTTCTCTGTGTGGGACAATCAGATTGATTATTTGAAATTAGAAGAGAGGATTTACATCATATCAGGGGTTACCAGTTAACTGTAAAGATCAAACTTTTAAAATAAAAACCTGAAATGCCAGATTGCCCATTTTTCTGACAAGTCCAGGACTTTCTGCCATTGATCTGGCCCCTCAGACCCGCCAACAGACTATTCACCCAAGGTAGCTTTAGATCTTATATTGATCCATGTATGTCTCTTAATCAATGTCTACTTGGTGCTATTTCCCACTTACAGATAATCCAACTCTTGATTTAGTTTTTTATCAGAATAAGACAAAATTACTAGAGAGCGTTATTCAACTCTTAATTTATATTCCAATTAGACATTATCTAAACAGATTACCAGATATCATAGGTATGTTTAGTGGCTACATGGATACACTTTAATACACCGTATCTCAAATGTTTATATACATGTAGTCCCTGTGAAATCTACAGCCAGATAAAGATCATAGACTATATATGGTGAACGGTATAATAGCCAAGAAATTATTGTACTTCAATAAAATTAAGATTCAGCTCCATTAACATTATATGTAGTCTTATATTAATGAAGAAGTGTATTGATATGGGAGGTTTGATGTTCCCAGCATACATACATACATACATACATATATACATATTCATTGCACAACCAGCTGTTGCACTGACAGCTGATACAAAGTTTTCCTGGGAAATATAATATTGCCCACCAGATCACAGTAACAAATCCCTGTGTTGTAAAAAGCAGGTGATATAGCAGCAGCTATAAAAACATAAAAACCAGTTGGAATATTTGAGTGTGTGATTTGCTAAGACTGCATGACTTTGAAAGTGTTGGCAATAAAGTCATCAATGAAAGTCTAAGCAGTATCTAGAAATAGCTCTTACAGGTACTCTTTAACAACTTTCCTTCGACTTTAAAATTCATATACAATGTACGTTTTCCTTTTCAAATAACCTGAAATAACTCAAGGGAAAAAAGTAAATATTTTAAACAATTATTCATAGGAAGTCTAAGCCATAACTAACATTAGATATTGGACAACTGATTAAAATCAGAGCTATCATTAATTGAGAAAAACATATACTGTCCCAAGGGCATATAACTATGATGGCTCCAGGCTAATTTGTACCCCTGGGCAGACATATGTCAGATATTACAGGGCACATGTAACTATGATGGCTCCAGGTTAATTTGTACCCCTGGGCAGACATATGTCAGATATTACAGGGCACATGTAACTATGATGGCTCCAGGCTAATCTGTACCCCTGGGCAGACATATGTCGGATATCATAGGGGACATGTAACTATGACGGCTCCAGGCTAATTTGTACCCCTGGGCAGACATATGTCAGATATCATAGGGCACAATTTTTTTGTAACTATGATGGCTCCAGGCTAATTCGTACCACTGGGCAGACATATGTCAGATATCATAGGGCACAATTTTTTTGTAACTATGATGGCTCCAGGCTAATTCGTACCACTGGGCAGACATATGTCAGATATCATAGGGCACATGTAACTATGATGGTTTCAGGCTAATACAGGGCAATACAGATGTGCATTTGTATGTAAGTGGTGATGTATACACTAAAATGGAGTTAAATTAATATCTCAACAAACCCATATCTCGCTTAAAGTTTATCAGACTCCCCTGTGTACAACTCAACAAACCAATATCTCACTTAAAGTTTATCAGACTCCCCTGTGTACAACTCAACAAACCAATTATATCTCACTTAAAGTTTATCAGACTCCTCTATGTACAACTCAACAAACCAATATCTCACTTAAAGTTTATCAGACTCCCCTGTGTACAACTCAACAAACCAATTATATCTCACTTAAAGTTGATCAGACTCCCCTATGTACAACTCAACAAACCAATTATATCTCACTTAAAGTTGATCAGACTCCCCTATGTACAACTCAACAAACCAATTATATCTCACTTAAAGTTGATCAGACTCCTCTATGTACAACTCAACAAACCAATATCTCACTTAAAGTTTATCAGACTCCCCTGTGTACAACTCAACAAACCAATTATATCTCACTTAAAGTTGATCAGACTCCTCTATGTACAACTCAACAAACCAATATCTCACTTAAAGTTGATCAGACTCCCCTATGTACAACTCAACAAACCAATTATATCTCACTTAAAGTTGATCAGACTCCCCTGTGTAGAACTCAACAAACCAATATCTCACTTAAAGTTTATCAGACTCCCCTGTGTACAACTCAACAAACCAATATCTCACTTAAAGTTTATCAGACTCCCCTATGTACAACTCAACAAACCAATATCTCACTTAAAGTTTATCAGACTCCCCTGTGTACAAGTCAACACACCAATATCTCACTTAAAGTTAATCAGACTCCCCTGTGTACAACTCAACAAACCAATTATATCTCACTTAAAGTTTATCAGACTCCTCTATGTACAACTCAACAAACCAATATCTCACTTAAAGTTTATCAGACTCCCCTATGTACAACTCAACAAACCAATATCTCACTTAAAGTTTATCAGACTCCCCTGTGTACAAGTCAACACACCAATATCTCACTTAAAGTTAATCAGACTCCCCTGTGTACAACTCAACAAACCAATTATATCTCACTTAAAGTTTATCAGACTCCCCTGTGTACAACTCAACAAACCAATATCTCACTTAAAGTTTATCAGACTCCTCTATGTACAACTCAACAAACCAATATCTCACTTAAAGTTTATCAGACTCCTCTGTGTACAACTCAACAAACCAATATCTCACTTAAAGTTTATCAGACTCCCCTGTGTACAACTCAACAAACCAATTATATCTCACTTAAAGTTGATCAGACTCCCCTATGTACAACTCAACAAACCAATATCTCACTTAAAGTTTATCAGACTCCCCTATGTACAACTCAACAAACCAATTATATCTCACTTAAAGTTTATCAGACTCCCCTGTGTACAACTCAACAAACCAATATCTCACTTAAAGTTTATCAGACTCCCCTGTGTACAACTCAACAAACCAATATCTCACTTAAAGTTAATCAGACTCCCCTGTGTACAACTCAACAAACCAATATCTCACTTAAAGTTTATCAGACTCCCCTGTGTACAACTCAACAAACCAATATCTCACTTAAAGTTTATCAGACTCCCCTGTGTACAACTCAACAAACCAATATCTCACTTAAAGTTAATCAGACTCCCCTGTGTACAACTCAACAAACCAATTATATCTCACTTAAAGTTGATCAGACTCCCCTATGTACAACTCAACAAACCAATATCTCACTTAAAGTTTATCAGACTCCCCTGTGTACAACTCAACAAACCAATATCTCACTTAAAGTTAATCAGACTCCCCTGTGTACAACTCAACAAACCAATATCTCACTTAAAGTTAATCAGACTCCCCTGTGTACAACTCAACAAACCAATTATATCTCACTTAAAGTTTATCAGACTCCCCTATGTACAACTCAACAAACCAATTATATCTCACTTAAAGTTTATCAGACTCCCCTGTGTACAACTCAACAAACCAATATATCTCACTTAAAGTTGATCAGACTCCCTCTATGTACAACTCAACAAACCAATATCTCACTTAAAGTTTATCAGACTCCCCTATGTACAACTCAACAAACCAATTATATCTCACTTAAAGTTAATCAGACTCCCCTGTGTACAACTCAACAAACCAATTATATCTCACTTAAAGTTTATCAGACTCCCCTCACAGTGTACAACTCAACAAACCAATTATATCTCACTTAAAGTTTATCAGACTCCCCTGTGTACAACTCAACAAACCAATATCTCACTTAAAGTTTATCAGACTCCCCTGTGTACAACTCAACAAACCAATATCTCACTTACAGTTTATCAGACTCCCCTGTGTACAACTCAACAAACCAATTATATCTCACTTAAAGTTGATCAGACTCCCCTGTGTACAACTCAACAAACCAATATCTCACTTAAAGTTTATCAGACTCCCCTGTGTACAACTCAACAAACCAATATCTCACTTAAAGTTTATCAGACTCCCCTGTGTACAACTCAACAAACCAATTATATCTCACTTAAAGTTTATCAGACTCCCCTGTGTACAACTCAACAAACCAATATCTCACTTAAAGTTTATCAGACTCCTCTATGTACAACTCAACAAACCAATATCTCACTTAAAGTTTATCAGACTCCCCTGTGTACAACTCAACAAACCAATATCTCACTTAAAGTTGATCAGACTCCCCTGTGTACAACTCAACAAACCAATTACAGTCAAACTTCGATGTTTCGAAGTTCAAGGGACTACCAGATAAACTTCGAAACAGCGGGACTTCGAATTATTCATGGTTGACAATAGATCGATGTTTTCTTGATAATGACCATATATGTTAACGTTACATGTCCTCGGTGTCTTCGTGATGATCATCGCCTGTCAGGCTCAAAAGTTAATTTATACCTCAAACAGAACAAAATAAAAATACTTTTCATTAATTATACCTAAGCATTTTATTAATTAAACAAACTATGTATCGGTTACAAAACACTGATATCGCGTTTAACAGATAAAGCAAAATAAGTACAATGCACACTTACGTAAGTCGTTAGGCTTTTCTGCTAAAGACACGTGCGGTTACGTTATGCATATAAAATACGGAATGCCGATCGGTTGGAGAATGCATGATTGAATGACAAATAATCGATTTACTTGGATATTTATGTATAAGTTTGCAATGTGACACTTATGAGTGAAGACATCGCTAATTGTTTGTGTTTAAAATTGGTCCACTTGTTTTATAGTTCCGTAAAATTTACTCACCGACCGCTGATTTCAATGGCGGCAAAGATTATCAGAGACGACTACCGGAGTGATTAAATGTCATGGCTTCTAAATACCCCTTTTATCTATCAATTTGGTCTGATTATTAATTAACCCCATGATCGGGAGTGACAACACACGCTATCGTTATCCCTATTGTCAGTCAGGGCATCTAGGGGAGAAGTGTGAAATCTTGCCGCGGGGGTCACGACCAACACCTGTCCAGTGGTCAGTACAGGTAAACTTTTGTTCGAATCATGAGATGTCAATTACCTATGACATCATAGCTAACGGGCCATGAAAAAAGTTCGATACATCGGAAACTTCGATTTATAAAAATTCGAATCATGCATAGGTTCGTTAGTAGCGTTATATAGTAAGGAAATTCGGGACCAAGCAAAAAGTTCGATACAGCGAGAAATTCGAATCAACGAAGTTCGAATCATCGAGGTTTGACTGTATATCTCACTTAAAGTTTATCAGACTCCCCTGTGTACAACTCAACAAACCAATATCTCACTTAAAGTTGATCAGACTCCCCTATGTACAACTCAACAAACCAATATCTCACTTAAAGTTTATCAGACTCCCCTGTGTACAACTCAACAAACCAATATCTCACTTAAAGTTGATCAGACTCCCCTATGTACAACTCAACAAACCAATATCTCACTTAAAGTTAATCAGACTCCCCTGTGTACAACTCAACAAACCAATATCTCACTTAAAGTTTATCAGACTCCCCTGTGTACAACTCAACAAACCAATATCTCACTTAAAGTTTATCAGACTCCCCTGTGTACAACTCAACAAACCAATTATATCTCACTTAAAGTTGATCAGACTCCCCTGTGTACAACTCAACAAACCAATTATATCTCACTTAAAGTTGATCAGACTCCCCTATGTACAACTCAACAAACCAATATCTCACTTAAAGTTAATCAGACTCCCCTGTGTACAACTCAACAAACCAATATCTCACTTAAAGTTTATCAGACTCCCCTGTGTACAACTCAACAAACCAATTATATCTCACTTAAAGTTGATCAGACTCCCCTGTGTACAACTCAACAAACCAATATCTCACTTAAAGTTTATCAGACTCCCCTATGTACAACTCAACAAACCAATATCTCACTTAAAGTTTATCAGACTCCCCTGTGTACAACTCAACAAACCAATATCTCACTTAAAGTTTATCAGACTCCCCTGTGTACAACTCAACAAACCAATATCTCACTTAAAGTTGATCAGACTCCCCTATGTACAACTCAACAAACCAATATCTCACTTAAAGTTTATCAGACTCCCCTGTGTACAACTCAACAAACCAATTATATCTCACTTAAAGTTTATCAGACTCCCCTGTGTACAACTCAACAAACCAATATCTCACTTAAAGTTTATCAGACTCCCCTATGTACAACTCAACAAACCAATATCTCACTTAAAGTTTATCAGACTCCCCTATGTACAACTCAACAAACCAATATCTCACTTAAAGTTTATCAGACTCCCCTATGTACAACTCAACAAACCAATTATATCTCACTTAAAGTTGATCAGACTCCCCTGTGTACAACTCAACGAACCAATATCTCACTTAAAGTTTATCAGACAAAATTAAAGGGTAGATGTGAAAGCTATACCTCTCTTACCACCTAGCTGACCCGAGTCAGTCCAAACTGTTACCTGTCACATGACAGTATTCTAATGTCTCATATATCGATCAGTCGGAACTAATTTGAAATGGAACTGTTTCACAATCATGCCAAGGTATATATGCTTTGAATATCAGAAATTCATTTTGAGCTTTGATCAAAGGCAGCCATATGATGATAATTAAGTTCCACCGTGTCCTCATGGAGATCTAACATATTTATAGCAGTAAATACCTGGTTAAACCTAATAACAGTTTTATTGATTATTTTGAGATCTAATAAATCGCCTTCCTAGAGTTTAGTAATTAGCTGTATAAGTTTGTGTACACTAGCCCATAGGAGATATACAGTGATGGGATGGGCCTTACAGAGTAACCCTATAATAGTATATACATTTAATAATATAATAAAATTATGGTTATAACGGTCTCTGGAAACATTCTAACAATGAAACACTCCTATATCTGATTCCATGAGAACAGAACATATTATATGTATATAATTACCCACTGACGTTGGACTTGTGATATATCAAGCATCTTATTAAACGCTTTTAATACAACTGTTTTGGATAATTATAATTAAACCTCCTTCTTGAACTAATCCTATAAGAAGTAAAGGATTATATCACCTTTATGAGTCCACCTATTGCTATATATAGGTTTTATTTGATTGACTACAGACAAGGATTCCACCTATTGCTATATATAGGTTTCATTTGATTGACTATAGACAAAGATTCCACCTATTGCTATATATAGGTTTCATTTTAATGACTATAGACAAGGATTCCACCTATTGCTATATATAGGTTTCATTTGATTGACTATAGACAAGGATTCCACCTATTGCTATATATTAAGGTTTCATTTGATTGACTATATAGACAAGGATTCCACCTATTGCTATATATAGGTTTCATTTGATTGACTATAGACAAGGATTCCACCTATTGCTATATATAGGTTTCATTTGATTGACTATAGACAAGGATTCCACCTATTGCTATATATAGGTTTCATTTGATTGACTATAGACAAGGATTCCACCTATTGCTATATACATGTATATAAGGTTTCATTTGATTGACTATAGTCTACCTAGTTGTCTACCTGATTCACTAGTTACAGGTTAATCACTTTACATTTTTTGTATGTAACTCTACCTATTGCTAGGTTTTGTTTCTTCAATAGTCAGTTTTCTGTAGACAATTCCTGGATAATCTGTAATGTGACATTATATGTAATTAAGTACAGATTTTGAATTTGACTAGTTTTGAATTTACTCAATGTATCCGTCAAATTAACAATATGTAGCTATAGGTCCAACATATTGTACAGGTATCACTTTTGAGAACTTTTAAACTAATTCTACAAACAGTCTGTAATGTATTGTACAGGTGTAATAGGAAGGTGAATAATGATAGCCTCCACACTCTTATAGGCTCAAATAAATAACATCTCACTATTCTACCAGTCAAAGATAGCAATTTACACTACATTATATACTATCCTGGTCACGGCACCAAATCTAGCCATCCCACACTATGGCTGGAACCTCAACCTCTTGTTCTCTAAGTGTATGTCCTACTGCTAGATTTACGGGACTTCCCATTAGAGAGAGCTGGTCAAGTGGCCATTAGTCTCCACATAAACACTAACACTCGGCAGTTCTGAATTGACATACTCTTTACCTTTACAATCTGTAAGCCCAAGGTATTGTCATCTGGATTACTCCTCTCGTTGAAAACAAACCGCACTGTTTTTTCCCAGTCAATTCGAAGTTCTTTGATATGATTTTCTGCCAAACTGATCCACACCTAAAAATGACAACATAAATCAAAACATTAATTTCCATTTAATCTATATTCCTCACAAAATTGTATCTTTACTCTTCACTTACCGATATGTTATGTTCTATAAGCTTTCAGGGTAAAATATCAAAATATTTGTAGCTAATTGATAAAATTTACCTATATTTGGAAACTTATGTAAACTCATTAACAAACTTTCAGTGAATATTTCTCAAGAAAAAAAAACATTCAACAAGTAAACTGGGTATTGCTTAATCAATAAATGTCCCCTAACGATCCCTATCAATAATAATAAAAGTGACCTTGACCTTACTCCAAAATCCCTAAAACTTGAACTTGTCCAAAATAATATCTCCTATTTGATTGTTTTTAAGTTCAAATCAAAATCACTCCAGGAATGAAGCCACATCCAGTATATATAGCGCTGACAAACTCTGGCAGACATCAATAAACTACTTTATGTGATTCCGTCCTTACCCAGTAGGATCTATACATGATCAGCAAATGTGTTAATTCGAGAAAAAAAACAGGAGATATGCCGGGGAAGACAGAACATTTAATCAGGGAAAAACAATATATGGATACGGATTACAAATTTATACCATAAAACCTTTTAGTTTGAATGCTAAAACTCTTCAGTCATGAAATGCGGCGGATAATTGGTTATAAAAATATCCTGTTATTTTTATAATTGTCCTGGATCAAATGTTTTTGTCATGATCAATATTTTTACATTCGTATAGTCCAGACTAGTTTGTGATACTCCTGTAGCCCAGACTAGTTTGTGATATCCGTGTAGTCCAGACTAGTTTGTGATATCCGTGTAGTACAGACTAGTTTGTGATACTCCTGTAGTCCAGACTAGTTTGTGATATTCCTGTAGTACAGACTAGTTTGTGATATTCGTGTAGTCCAGATCAGTTTGTGATATTCCTGTGGCCCAGACTAGTTTGTGATATTCGTGTAGTCCAGACTAGTTTGTGATATTCCTGTAGTCCAGACTAGTTTGTGATATTCGTGTAGTACAGACTAGTTTGTGACATTCGTGTAGCCCAGACTAGTTTGTGATATTCCTGTAGTCCAGACTAGTTTGTGATATCCGTGTAGTCCAGACTAGTTTGTGATATTCCTGTAGTCCAGACTAGTTTGTGATATTCCTGTAGTCCAGACTAGTTTGTGATATCCGTGTAGTCCAGACTAGTTTGTGATATTCCTGTAGTCCAGACTAGTTTGTGATATTCCTGTAGTCCAGACCAGTTTGTGATATTCGTGTAGTCCAGACTAGTTTGTGATATTCCTGTAGTCCAGACTAGTTTGTGATATTCCTGTAGTCCAGACCAGTTTGTGATATTCCTGTAGTCCAGACTAGTTTGTGATATTCCTGTAGTCCAGACCAGTTTGTGATATTCGTGTAGTCCAGACCAGTTTGTGATATTCCTGTAGTCCAGACCAGTTTGTGATATTCCTGTAGCCCAGACTAGTTTGTGATATTCCTGTAGTCCAGACCAGTTTGTGATATTCCTGTAGCCCAGACTAGTTTGTGATATTCGTGTAGTCCAGACTAGTTTGTGATATTCGTGTAGTCCAGACTAGTTTGTGATATTCGTGTAGTCCAGACTAGTTTGTGATATTCGTGTGGACCAGACTAGTTTGTGATATCCGTGTAGTCCAGACTAGTTTGTGATATTCGTGTAGTCCAGACTAGTTTGTGATATTCGTGTAGTCCAGACTAGTTTGTGATATTCGTGTAGACCAGACTAGTTTGTGATATTCGTGTAGTCCAGACTAGTTTGTGATATTCGTGTAGTACAGACTAGTTTGTGATATCCGTGTAGTCCAGACTAGTTTGTGATATTCGTGTAGTCCAGACTAGTTTGTGATATTCGTGTAGTCCAGACTAGTTTGTGATATTCGTGTAGTCCAGACTAGTTTGTGATATTCGTGTAGTACAGACTAGTTTGTGATATTCGTGTAGTCCAGACTAGTTTGTGATATTCCTTTAGTCCAGACTAGTTTGTGATATTCGTGTGGTCCAGATCAGTTTGTGATATTCGTGTGGTCCAGATCAGTTTGTGATATTCGTGTAGTCCAGATCAGTTTGTGATATCCGTGTGGTCCAGATCAGTTTGTGATATCCGTGTGGTCCAGATCAGTTTGTGATATTCGTGTAGTCCAGACTAGTTTGTGATATTCGTGTAGTCCAGACTAGTTTGTGATATTCGTGTAGTCCAGACCAGTTTGTGATATTCCTGTAGTCCAGACTAGTTTGTGATATTCGTGTAGTCCAGACCAGTTTGTGATATTCCTGTAGTACAGACTAGTTTGTGATATTCGTGTAGCCCAGACTAGTTTGTGATATTCCTGTAGTCCAGACTAGTTTGTGATATTCCTGTAGTCCAGACTAGTTTGTGATATTCCTGTAGTCCACCAGTTTGTGATATTCCTGTAGTCCAGACTAGTTTGTGATATTCGTGTAGTCCAGATCAGTTTGTGATATCCGTGTGGTCCAGATCAGTTTGTGATATTCGTGTAGTCCAGATCAGTTTGTGATATCCGTGTGGTCCAGATCAGTTTGTGATATCCGTGTGGTCCAGATCAGTTTGTGATATTCGTGTAGTCCAGACTAGTTTGTGATATTCGTGTAGTCCAGACTAGTTTGTGATATTCGTGTAGTACAGACTAGTTTGTGATATTCGTGTAGTACAGACTAGTTTGTGATATTCGTGTAGTACAGACTAGTTTGTGATATTCCTGTAGTCCAGACTAGTTTGTGATATTCGTGTAGTCCAGACTAGTTTGTGATATTCCTGTAGTCCAGACTAGTTTGTGATATTCGTGTAGTCCAGACTAGTTTGTGATATTCCTGTAGTACAGACCAGTTTGTGATATCCGTGTAGTCCAGACTAGTTTGTGATATCCGTGTAGTCCAGACTAGTTTGTGATATTCCTGTAGTCCACCAGTTTGTGATATTCCTGTAGTCCAGACTAGTTTGTGATATTCGTGTAGACCAGACTAGTTTGTGATATTCGTGTGGCCCAGACCAGTTTGTGATATTCGTGTAGTACAGACTAGTTTGTGATATTCGTGTAGTCCAGACCAGTTTGTGATATTCGTGTAGTACAGACTAGTTTGTGATATTCGTGTAGTACAGACTAGTTTGTGATATTCGTGTAGTACAGACTAGTTTGTGATATTCGTGTAGTCCAGACCAGTTTGTGATATTCCTGTAGTCCAGACTAGTTTGTGATATTCGTGTAGTACAGACTAGTTTGTGATATTCGTGTAGTCCAGACCAGTTTGTGATATTCCTGTAGTCCAGACCAGTTTGTGATATTCGTGTAGTCCAGACTAGTTTGTGATATTCGTGTAGTCCAGACTAGTTTGTGATATTCGTGTAGTACAGACCAGTTTGTGATATCCGTGTAGTCCAGACTAGTTTGTGATATCCGTGTAGTCCAGACCAGTTTGTGATATTCGTGTAGCCCAGACTAGTTTGTGATATTCGTGTAGTCCAGACCAGTTTGTGATATTCCTGTAGTCCAGACCAGTTTGTGATATTCGTGTAGTCCAGACTAGTTTGTGATATTCGTGTAGTCCAGACTAGTTTGTGATATTCGTGTAGTCCAGACCAGTTTGTGATATTCCTGTAGTCCAGACCAGTTTGTGATATTCGTGTAGCCCAGACTAGTTTGTGATATTCGTGTAGTCCAGACTAGTTTGTGATATTCGTGTAGTACAGACCAGTTTGTGATATCCGTGTAGTCCAGACTAGTTTGTGATATCCGTGTAGTCCAGACCAGTTTGTGATATTCCTGTAGTCCAGACTAGTTTGTGATATTCGTGTAGACCAGACTAGTTTGTGATATTCCTGTAGTACAGACTAGTTTGTGATATTCCTGTAGTCCAGACTAGTTTGTGATATCCCTGTAGTCCAGACTAGTTTGTGATATTCCTGTAGTCCAGACTAGTTTGTGATATTCGTGTAGTCCAGACTAGTTTGTGATATTCCTGTAGTCCAGACCAGTTTGTGATATTCCTGTAGTCCAGACTAGTTTGTGATATTCGTGTAGTCCAGACTAGTTTGTGATATCCCTGTAGTCCAGACTAGTTTGTGATATTCCTGTAGTCCAGACTAGTTTGTGATATTCGTGTAGTACAGACCAGTTTGTGATATTCGTGTAGTCCAGACTAGTTTGTGATATTCGTGTAGTCCAGACTAGTTTGTGATATTCCTGTAGTCCAGACCAGTTTGTGATATTCCTGTAGTCCAGACTAGTTTGTGATATTCGTGTAGTCCAGACTAGTTTGTGATATTCGTGTAGTCCAGACTAGTTTGTGATATTCCTGTAGCCCAGACTAGTTTGTGATATTCGTGTAGTCCAGATCAGTTTGTGATATTCGTGTAGTCCAGATCAGTTTGTGATATTCGTGTAGTACAGACCAGTTTGTGATATCCGTGTAGTCCAGACTAGTTTGTGATATTCGTGTAGTCCAGATCAGTTTGTGATATTCGTGTAGTCCAGACCAGTTTGTGATATTCGTGTAGCCCAGACTAGTTTGTGATATTCGTGTAGTCCAGACTAGTTTGTGATATTCCTGTAGTCCAGACTAGTTTGTGATATTCCTGTGGCCCAGACTAGTTTGTGATATTCGTGTAGTACAGACTAGTTTGTGATATTCGTGTAGTCCAGACCAGTTTGTGATATTCCTGTAGTCCAGACTAGTTTGTGATATTCGTGTAGTACAGACTAGTTTGTGATATTCGTGTAGTCCAGACCAGTTTGTGATATTCCTGTAGTCCAGACCAGTTTGTGATATTCGTGTAGTCCAGACCAGTTTGTGATATTCCTGTAGACCAGACTAGTTTGTGATATTCGTGTAGTCCAGACTAGTTTGTGATATTCGTGTAGTACAGACTAGTTTGTGATATTCCTGTAGTACAGACTAGTTTGTGATATTCCTGTGGTCCAGACTAGTTTGTGATATTCGTGTAGTACAGACTAGTTTGTGATATTCGTGTAGTCCAGACTAGTTTGTGATATTCCTGTAGTACAGACTAGTTTGTGATATCCGTGTAGTCCAGACTAGTTTGTGATATTCGTGTAGTACAGACTAGTTTGTGATATTCGTGTAGTCCAGACTAGTTTGTGATATTCCTGTAGACCAGACCAGTTTGTGATATTCCTGTAGACCAGACTAGTTTGTGATATTCGTGTAGTCCAGACTAGTTTGTGATATTCGTGTAGTACAGACTAGTTTGTGATATTCGTGTAGCCCAGACTAGTTTGTGATATTCGTGTAGTCCAGACTAGTTTGTGATATCCGTGTGGTCCAGACCAGTTTGTGATATCCGTGTGGCCCAGACTAGTTTGTGATATTCATGTAGTACAGACTAGTTTGTGATATTCATGTAGTCCAGACTAGTTTGTGATATTCGTGTAGTCCAGACCAGTTTGTGATATTCCTGTAGTCCAGACTAGTTTGTGATATTCCTGTAGTACAGACTAGTTTGTGATATTCGTGTGGACCAGACTAGTTTGTGATATTCCTGTAGTCCAGACTAGTTTGTGATATCCGTGTGGCCCAGACTAGTTTGTGATATTCGTGTAGTCCAGACTAGTTTGTGATATTCATGTAGTCCAGACTAGTTTGTGATATTCGTGTAGTCCAGACCAGTTTGTGATATTCCTGTAGTCCAGACTAGTTTGTGATATTCGTGTAGTACAGACCAGTTTGTGATATTCCTGTAGTACAGACTAGTTTGTGATATTCGTGTAGTACAGACTAGTTTGTGATATTCGTGTAGTCCAGACTAGTTTGTGATATTCGTGTAGTCCAGACTAGTTTGTGATATTCGTGTGGCCCAGACTAGTTTGTGATATTCGTGTAGTCCAGACCAGTTTGTGATATTCCTGTAGTCCAGACTAGTTTGTGATATTCGTGTAGTCCAGACTAGTTTGTGATATTCCTGTGGCCCAGACTAGTTTGTGATATTCGTGTAGTCCAGATCAGTTTGTGATATTTGTGTGGTCCAGACTAGTTTGTGATATTCCTGTGGCCCAGACTAGTTTGTGATATTCGTGTAGTCCAGATCAGTTTGTGATATCCGTGTGGCCTAGACTAGTTTGTGGTATCCGTGTAGTCCAGACTAGTTTGTGATATTCGTGTAGCCCAGACTAGTTTGTGATATTCCTGTGGCCTAGACTAGTTTGTGGTATCCGTGTAGTCCAGACTAGTTTGTGATATTCCTGTGGCCCAGACTAGTTTGTGATATTCGTGTAGTACAGACTAGTTTGTGATATTCGTGTAGTCCAGACTAGTTTGTGATATTCCTGTGGCCCAGACTAGTTTGTGATATTCGTGTAGTACAGACTAGTTTGTGATATTCGTGTAGTCCAGACTAGTTTGTGATATTCCTGTAGTCCAGACTAGTTTGTGATATTCGTGTAGTACAGACCAGTTTGTGATATTCCTGTAGACCAGACTAGTTTGTGATATTCGTGTAGTCCAGACTAGTTTGTGATATTCGTGTGGACCAGACTAGTTTGTGATATTCGTGTGGCCCAGACTAGTTTGTGATATTCGTGTAGTCCAGACTAGTTTGTGATATTCGTGTGGACCAGACTAGTTTGTGATATTCGTGTGGCCCAGACTAGTTTGTGATATTCGTGTAGTCCAGACCAGTTTGTGATATTCCTGTAGTCCAGACTAGTTTGTGATATTCGTGTAGACCAGACTAGTTTGTGATATTCGTGTGGCCCAGACCAGTTTGTGATATTCGTGTAGTTCAGACTAGTTTGTGATATCCGTGTGGCCCAGACTAGTTTGTGATATTCCTGTGGCCTAGACTAGTTTGTGGTATCCGTGTAGTCCAGACCAGTTTGTGATATTCGTGTAGCCCAGACTAGTTTGTGATATTCCTGTAGTCCAGACTAGTTTGTGATATTCCTGTAGCCCAGACCAGTTTGTGATATTCGTGTAGTCCAGACCAGTTTGTGATATTCCTGTAGCCCAGACGAGTTTGTGATATCAGTGTAGTATAGACTAGTTTGTGATATTCCTGTAGCCCAGACTAGTTTGTGATGGTAGTGTAATTAAACCACGAAGCTAGTGGGAGTAAATGATTGCCTGGCTTTGTAATAATTCTCCCTGGGTGACAATGCCACTCAGGTACACTCTGATATCTAGCTTCCGGCTCTCCTCTGGAATCCCAACAATACAATGTCTGCGTGGGTGTATATGATTGGAATTACAAAAAAAATTCTAATGATTTTATGTTTCGAGAACTTTTATTTTTAGATGGTTTCTATAAATGACAGCCACTGCATTATATAGGAAACCATTAATTTGTGCTCTGTCCATTGTAGGTTAACTATATACACGTGTGTAGCTCTGTCCATTAGAGGTTAACCATATACACGTGTGTAGCTCTGTCCATTAGAGGTTAACTATATACACGTGTGTATAGCTCTGTCCATTAGAGGTTAACTATATACACACGTGTGTAGCTCTGTCCATTAGAGGTTAACTATATACACGTGTGTAGCCTTGTCCATTAGAGGTTAACCATATACACGTGTGTGTGTAGCTCTGTCCATTAGTGGTTAACCATATACACGTGTGTAGCTCTGTCCATTAGAGGTTAACTATATACATGTGTGTAGCTCTGTCCATTAGAGGTTAACTATATACATGTGTGTGGCTCTGTCCATAAGAGGTTAACCATATACACGTGTGTAGCTCTGTCCATTAGAGGTTAACTATATACACGTGTGTAGCTCTGTCCATTAGAGGTTAACTATATACACGTGTGTAGCTCTGTCCATTAGAGGTTAACTATATACACGTGTGTAGCCTTGTCCATTAGAGGTTAACCATATACACGTGTGTGTGTGTAGCTCTGTCCATTAGAGGTTAACCATATACACGTGTGTAGCTTTGTCCATTAGAGGTTAACTATATACACGTGTGTATAGCTCTGTCCATTAGAGGTTAACCATATACATGTGTGTAGCTCTGTCCATTAGAGGTTAACCATATACACATGTTTAGCTCTGTCCATTAGAGGTTAACTATATACACGTGTGTGGCTCTGTCCATTAGAGGTTAACCATATACATGTGTGTAGCTCTGTCCATTAGAGGTTAACCATATACATGTGTGTAGCTCTGTCCATTAGAGGTTAACTATATACATGTGTGTAGCTCTGTCCATTAGAGGTTATAACCATATACACGTGTGTAGCTCTGTCCATTAGAGGTTAACCATATACACGTGTGTAGCTCTGTCCATTAGAGGTTAACCATATACACGTGTTTAGCTCTGTCCATTAGAGGTTAACCATATACACATGTGTGTAGCTCTGTCCATTAGAGGTTAACCATATACACACGTGTGTGGCTCTGTCCATTAGAGGTTAACCATATACACGTGTGTAGCTCTGTCCATTAGAGGTTAACTATATACATGTGTGTAGCTCTGTCCATTAGAGGTTAACCATATACATGTGTGTAGCTCTGTCCATTGTAGGTTTACCGTATACACGTGTGTAGCTCTGTCCATTGTAGGTTTACCACATACACGTGTGTAGCTCTGTCCATTGTAGGTTTACCATATACACGTGTGTAGCTCTGTCCATTAGAGGTTAACCATATACACGTGTGTAGCTCTGTCCATTAGAGGTTAACCATATACACGTGTGTAGCCTTGTCCATTAGAGGTTAACTATATACACGTGTGTAGCTCTGTCCATTAGAGGTTAACCACATACACGTGTGTAGCTCTGCCTATTAGAGGTTAACCATATACACGTGTGTAGCTCTGTCTATTAGAGGTTAACCATATACACGTGTGTGTGTAGCTCTGTCCATTGTAGGTTAACCATATACACACATATGTAGCTCTGTCCATTAAAGGTTAACCATACACATATGTAGCTCTGTCTATTAGAGGTTAACTATATACATGTGTGTAGCTCTGTCCATTAGAGGTTATAACCATACACGTGTGTAGCTCTGTCCATTAGAGGTTAACTATATACACGTGTGTAGCTCTGTCCATTAGAGGTTAACCATATACATGTGTGTAGCTCTGTCCATTAGAGGATAACCATATACACGTGTGTAGCCTTGTCCATTAGAGGTTAACCATATACACGTGTGTGTGTGTAGCTCTGTCCATTAGAGGTTAACCATATACACATGTGTAGCTCTGTCCATTAGAGCTTAACTATATACACGTTTGTAGCTCGAGCTGTCCATTAGAGGTTAACCATATACACGTGTGTGTGTGTAGCTCTGTCCATTAGAGGTTAACCATATACACATGTGTAGCTCTGTCCATTAGAGGTTAACTATATACACGTGTGTAGCTCGAGCTGTCCATTAGAGGTTAACCATATACACGTGTGTGTGTGTAGCTCTGTCCATTAGAGGTTAACCATATACACATGTGTAGCTCTGTCCATTAGAGGTTAACTATATACACGTGTGTAGCTCGAGCTGTCCATTAGAGGTTAACCATATACATGTGTGTGTGTAGCTCTGTCCATTAGAGGTTAACCATATACACATGTGTAGCTCTGTCCATTAGAGGTTAACCATATACACACGTGTGTGGCTCTGTCCATTAGAGGTTAACCATATACACGTGTGTGGCTCTGTCCATTAGAGGTTAACCATATACACATGTGTAGCTCTGTCCATTAGAGGTTAACCATATACACATGTGTGGCTCTGTCCATTAGAGGTTAACCATATACATGTGTGTAACTCTGTCAATTAGAGGTTAACCATATACATGTGTGTAGCTGTCCATTAGAGGTTAACCATATACATGTGTGTAGCTCTGTCTATTAGAGGTTAACCATATACATGTGTGTAGCTCTGGCCATTGTATGTTAACCATACACACACGTGTGTGGCTCTGTCCATTAGAGGTTAACCATATACACATGTGTAGCTCTGTCCATTAAAGGTTAACCATATACACGTGTGTAGCTCTGTCCAATAGAGGTTAACCATATACACGTGTGTAGCTCTGTCCATTAAAGGTTAACCATATACACGTGTGTAGCTCTGTCCATTAGAGGTTAACCCTATACACATGTGTGTGTAGCTCTATCCATTAGAGGTTAACCATATACACGTGTGTAGCTGATACATCCCATTGTCATACACCAGCATACAGGCACACCTATAATTATTGGACTACCATCTCAGACATAAATATTTCTAGGAAATGAATTATTTTTTTTTAAGCTGAAGACAGTATATAACAAGAAGCCTCTTACAAGTCTCATTAATACGTACAGTTTACAAATATTTGCTTTTTGAGATGTTATTTGTTGGATTCAGATCCCATACAGTTCAGTTGATAAAGGTGGATTTTTCCCCATTTTCCTCTCCTGTAATTTTGCTATATTAGACGAACAGTTCTTGTTTGCCAAAAGAAGGATGCCATAGAATACAGATTACTAAATATATATAAATGTTAGAAAGCATGCATGATTATGGTCATTAACCTGACATTTTACAAAACTTGTCAATGGTTCTTAATTGTTTCGTCATCTTGAAGGTAAGCCGAGCTTGTAGACAGCAAAAGTTATCATACCTACAGATGTAGGACCTGCAGGAATTTGTTCACGAAGTGAAACAAAGTAATGGAAAATTAGAATTGTAACATCAATAAATTTTTTGATGAGGGAACTGATTTGATGTGGTATATACAATAATAGAGAGAGAAGCCTCATTGTAACACCTTGACACTAGTCTCTAAATTTTATTACACAATTTCTAAGTCTACAGGAAAAAAAGGAGAAATAATCGGTTTTCTTTGGTCCCACAGGATAATCATTCAACAATAATGAAAACTTACAGGAACCTATCTTGGGTTTGCTATGTAGGGCTTCTGAACAATGACCATTGTTGATAAAAATATTGTGTTGGCAAACCAATCTGATAAACAATGACCATGTACAAAGCTGTCTTCAAATATGGCAGAGATGTCAGCCACCTAAAATACAGCAGTTTACATTGTGTCTACATATCCCTCCAGCTGTGGGCTGATTTTACATATTTTCGAGGGATAGGTATGAGAGAGAAGACAGAACAGCAAGAAAGGTTGTCCAATTATCCAGCATCAGGTATCACCTAATCTCTTTAAGAAATCAATTCTTGAAGATATAACATAAATTATGCATGACCCTTAAATTGCTGCCACACAAACCAGGTCTCAAAGGAAACTAGAAGTCTGCCTATAACTACTACCTGTCTATAACTATTACCTGTCTATATATATCAACCGTCTATAACTACAACCTGTCTATAACTATCACCTGTCTATAACTATCACCTGTCTATAACTATCACCTGTCTATAACTACCACCTGTCTATAACTGCCACCTGTCTATAACTATCACCTGTCTATAACTACCACCTGTATACAACTACCACCTGTCTATATCTACCACCTGTCTATAACTACCACCTGTATACAACTACCACCTGTCTATAACTACCACCTGTCTATAACTACCACCTGTATACAACTATCACCTGTCTATAACTACCACCTGTCTATATCTACAACCTGTCTATAACTACCACCTGTATACAACTATCACCTGTCTGTAACTGCCACCTGTCTATAACTATCACCTGTCTATAACTACCACCTGTATATAACTATCACCTGTCTATAACTACCACCTGTCTATAACTACCACCTGTATACAACTATCACCTGTCTGTAACTGCCACCTGTCTATAACTATCACCTGTCTATAACTACCACCTGTCTATAACTACCACCTGTATACAACTACCACCTGTCTATATCTACCACCTGTGTATAACTACCACCTGTGTATAACTACCACCTGTCTATATCTACCACCTGTCTATAACTACCACCTGTCTATATCTACCACATGTGTATAACTACCACCTGTCTATATCTACCACCTGTGTATAACTACCACCTGTCTATATCTACCACCTGTCTATAACTACCACCTGTCTATAACTACCACCCGTCTATAACTATCACCTAACTATAACTATCACCTGTCTATAACTACCACCTGTCTATAACTACCACCTGTCAATAACTACCACCTAGTCTATAACTATTACCAGTCTATAACTATTACCAGTCTATAACTATCACCTGTCTATAACTATAGCCTGTCTATAACTATCACCTGTCTATAACTACTACCTGTCTATGATAATCTGTCTACATTCTATAACTACAGAGTAAAACATTCTTACTACAAAACACAGTGAAATACTGTTAATTAAGAAATAACATTTCCATCCCCCGACAGTTCAATAATAATATATAACATGTAAAACAGGATAATGACCTTTCTGCGGAATCCGTCTGGTATTCCCAGCGGTAACCGAGAAACAGCTTGCATAGCATCTTTCCATTGGTCGAAGGCACTGTCACCAAGAGGAGGCTCCAGACTGAATCGTAGCCTCGTATCAATTCCTGAAAAGTAGGAAAATTTGTCAGTTTGAGCTGCATTTAAGTTTTGTCAAAATTATTACAGCTGATATATCAAACTAAGTATTACAGCTGATATAGATCAAACTTATTACAGTTTATATATCAAACTTATTACAGGTGATATATAAAACTTATTACAGCTGATATATAAAACTTAATACAGCTGATATATCAAACTTACTACAGCTGATATATAAAACTTATTACAGTTGATATATAAAACTTATTATAGCTGATATATAAAACTTATTACAGCTAATATATAAAACTTATTACAGCTGATATATCAAACTTATTGTAGCTGATATATAAATCTTACTACAGCTGATATATAAAACTTATTACAGCTGATATATAAAACTTACTACAGCTGATATATCAAACTTATTACAGCTGATATATCAAACTTACTACAGCTGATATATCAAACTTACTACAGCTGATATATCAAACTTACTACAGCTGATATATAAAACTTACTACAGCTGATATATCAAACTTATTACAGCTGATATATCAAACGTATTACAGCTGATTACAGCTGATATATAAAACTTACTACAGCTGATATATAAAACTTATTACAGCTGATATATAAAACTTATTACAGCTGATACTGTATATCAAACTTACTACAGCTGATATATAAAACTTATTACAGCTGATATATAAAACTTATTACAGCTGATATATAAAACTTATTACAGCTGATATATAAAACTAATTACACCTGATATATAAAACTTATTATAGCTGATATATAAAACTAATTACAGCTGATATATAAAACTTACTACAGTTAGCTAGGTCATATATAAGTCAACCAGTGATGCGAGATTCCTTAATTTGGGCTGTTACAGTAGACATTTTTAAAACAATAAAACCAGTGCTGAAGTCCAATTTCCACACAATGCACACTCAACATGTCTTTGTATTATAATCAGAGTTATCACCCTTGTATCTATCAATAACGGATATTGAGTCAACATTTGAAGCTTAAAATTACACTATAGAAACATGTCAGTTACAGTTCTTGGAATTCTGGTATAGAAATCCAAGAATCTGATTTGATATTGTGCTGTATTTGGAATGATTCCATTAGATGTAAATCAGTGTATGGTGGAATTGGAAGTTAAGATGCCTTGTATAGGCAGACAGTGGATCATTATCTCGCTGCACTATGCAGATAGGCCTCATTAGAGACTGAAATTCAGAAAAGGCATTCTAAGAAATATAAAGACTGTCTTCCTACCCAATTATCAAACTGCATGTTGAACAGTAATGATATAGCAGACTCATCCTTTTTATGTTGATAGTTCACCTGAGACTTACTTTACACAGCCAGGAATGAGTAAATATGTTTAAGAGACATATTATATATAGGCCCCCAATCTCACATTGATGGCACTGCCATGGAGCTAAATGCAGAATTTAGCATAAGACCAAAACATTTTAAAATTCAAATAAATCATTTAGACTTAAAGTTTTGCTTAGCTAATCACCCATATGGCATCACTTTAATGCCATTATCTCTGATTGCATAACTCGGACAAAACTTAGTCAATTTTACAGATTTAAAATTGCTTCATGATCGTGACGTGTTACCATCATTATAACCGAAATCATGCATATATAGTTGTTTTGTACAGTTTCTAACTCCCCACTCCACAACATATCGCAGAGCTGCAGGGCATGTTACACAACATATCGCAGAGCTGCAGGGCATGTTACACAACATATCGCAGAGCTGCAGGGCATGTTACACAACATGAACAGACATTGCCAGAAAGGCTAATCTGAAGAAAATAAACATCTTGACATTTAGGACTGACAATCAATGACGTTAGGATAACAACCAGTAAGGTCATTCTCTTAACAGATTTCTAGTGGAATAGTCAAGCACGGGACAAGATTGTATGGATCTTAAGTTGTTGTAATGAGACAACAGGAATATAAATTCCTGTTGAAATGAGACAATAGGAATATTAATTCCTGTTGAAATGAGACAACAGGAATATTAATTCCTGTTGAAATGAGACAATAGGAATATTAATTCCTGTTGAAATGAGACAATAGGAATATTAATTCCTGTTGAAATGAGACAATAGGAATATTGATTCCTGTTGAAATGAGACAATAGGAATATTAATTCCTGTTGAAATGAGACAATAGGAATATAGGAACATACAGATCTCCATCAACATCAGACATATAGAGTGATGTAAACAGTCATTAAGGACTGACCACATCAGACATAGAGTGATGTAAACAGCCACTAAGGACTGACCACATCAGACATAGAGTGATGTAAACAGTCATTAAGGACTGACCACATCAGACAGATCTCCATCAACATCAGACATAGAGTGATGTAAACAGTCATTAAGGACTGACCACATCAGACATAGAGTGATGTAAACAGTCATTAAGGACTGACCACATCACACAGATCTCCATCAACATCAGACATAGAGTGATGTAAACAGTCATTAAGGACTGGCCACATCAGACAGATCTCCATCAACATCAGACATAGAGTGATGTAAACAGTCATTAAGGACTGACCACATCAGACATAGAGTGATGTAAACAGTCATTAAGGACTGACCACATCAGACAGATCTCCATCAACATCAGACATAGAGTGATGTAAACAGTCATTAAGGACTGACCACATCAGACATAGAGTGATGTAAACAGTCATTAAGGACTGACCACATCACACAGATCTCCATCAACATCAGACATAGAGTGATGTAAACAGTCATTAAGGACTGACCACATCAGACATAGAGTGATGTAAACAGTCATTCAGGACTGACCACATCAGACAGATCTCCATCAACATCAGACATAGAGTGATGTAAACAGTCATTAAGGACTGACCACATCAGACAGATCTCCATCAACATCAGACATAGAGTGATGTAAACAGTCATTAAGGACTGACCACATCAGACATAGAGTGATGTAAACAGTCATTAAGGACTGACCACATCACACAGATCTCCATCAACATCAGACATAGAGTGATGTAAACAGTCATTAAGGACTGGCCACATCAGACAGATCTCCATCAACATCAGACATAGAGTGATGTAAACAGTCATTAAGGACTGACCACATCAGACATAGAGTGATGTAAACAGTCATTAAGGACTGACCACATCAGACAGATCTCCATCAACATCAGACATAGAGTGATGTAAACAGTCATTAAGGACTGACCACATCAGACATAGAGTGATGTAAACAGTCATTAAGGACTGACCACATCACACAGATCTCCATCAACATCAGACATAGAGTGATGTAAACAGTCATTAAGGACTGACCACATCAGACATAGAGTGATGTAAACAGTCATTAAGGACTGACCACATCAGACATAGAGTGATGTAAACAGTCATTAAGGACTGACCACATCAGACAGATCTCCATCAACATCAGACATAGAGTGATGTAAACAGTCACTAAGGACTGACCACATCACACAGATCTCCATCAACATCAGACATAGAGTGATGTAAACAGTCATTAAGGACTGACCACATCAGACAGATCTCCATCAACATCAGACATAGAGTGATGTAAACAGTCATTAAGGACTGACCACATCAGACAGATCTCCATCAACATCAGACATAGAGTGATGTAAACAGTCATTAAGGACTGACCACATCAGACATAGAGTGATGTAAACAGTCATTAAGGACTGACCACATCAGACATAGAGTGATGTAAACAGTCATTAAGGACTGACCACATCAGACAGATCTCCATCAACATCAGACATAGAGTGATGTAAACAGTCATTAAGGACTGACCACATCACACAGATCTCCATCAACATCAGACATAGAGTGATGTAAACAGTCATTAAGGACTGACCACATCAGACAGATCTCCATCAACATCAGACATAGAGTGATGTAAACAGTCATTAAGGACTGACCACATCGACATAGAGTGATGTAAACAGTCATTAAGGACTGACCACATCACACAGATCTCCATCAACATCAGACATAGAGTGATGTAAACAGTCATTAAGGACTGACCACATCAGACATAGAGTGATGTAAACAGTCATTAAGGACTGACCACATCACACAGATCTCCATCAACATCAGACATAGAGTGATGTAAACAGTCATTAAGGACTGACCACATCAGACAGATCTCCATCAACATCAGACATAGAGGATGTAAACAGTCATTAAGGACTGACCACATCAAACAGATCTCCATCAACATCAGACATAGAGTGATGTAAACAGTCATTAAGGACTGACCACATCAGACATTAGAGTGATGTAAACAGTCATTAAGGACTGACCACATCAGACATAGAGTGATGTAAACAGTCATTAAGGACTGACCACATCGACATAGAGTGATGTAAACAGTCATTAAGGACTGACCACATCAGACAGATCTCCATCAACATCAGACATAGAGTGATGTAAACAGTCATTAAGGACTGACCACATCACACAGATCTCCATCAACATCAGACATAGAGTGATGTAACAGTCATTAAGACTGACCACATCACACAGATCTCCATCAACATCAGACATAGAGTGATGTAAACAGTCATTAAGGACTGACCACATCAGACATAGAGTGATGTAAACAGTCATTAAGGACTGACCACATCAGACATAGAGTGATGTAAACAGTCATTAAGGACTGACCACATCAGACATATCTCCATCAACATCAGACATAGGTGATGTAAACAGTCATTAAGGACTGACCACATCAGACATAGAGTGATGTAAACAGTCATTAAGGACTGACCACATCAGACAGATCTCCATCAACATCAGACATAGAGTGATGTAAACAGTCATTAAGGACTGACCACATCAGACATAGAGTGATGTAAACAGTCATTAAGGACTGACCACATCAGACAGATCTCCATCAACATCAGACATAGAGTGATGTAAACAGTCATTAAGGACTGACCACATCAGACATAGAGTGATGTAAACAGTCATTAAGGACTGACCACATCACACAGATCTCCATCAACATCAGACATAGAGTGATGTAAACAGTCATTAAGGACTGACCACATCACACAGATCTCCATCAACATCAGACATAGAGTGATGTAAACAGTCATTAAGGACTGACCACATCAGACAGATCTCCATCAACATCAGACATAGAGTGATGTAAACAGTCATTAAGGACTGACCACATCACACAGATCTCCATCAACATCAGACATAGAGTGACGTAAACAGTCATTAAGGACTGACCACATCAGACAGATCTACATCAACATCAGACATAGAGTGATGTAAACAGTCATTAAGGACTGACCACATCACACAGATCTCCATCAACATCAGACATAGAGTGATGTAAACAGTCATTAAGGACTGACCACATCAGACAGATCTCCATCAACATCAGACATAGAGTGATGTAAACAGTCATTAAGGACTGACCACATCAGACAGATCTCCATCAACATCAGATATAGAGTGATGTAAACAGTCATTAAGGACTGACCACATCAGACAGATCTCAATCAACATCAGACATAGAGTGATGTAAACAGTCATTAAGGACTGACCACATCTGACAGATCTCCATCAACATCAGACATAGAGTGATGTAAACAGTTATTAAGGACTGACCACATCAGACAGATCTCCATCAACATCAGACATAGAGTGATGTAAACAGTCATTAAGGACTGACCACATCACATAGATCTCCAAGTGATGTAAACAAGTCATTAAGGACTGACCACATCAGACATAGTGATGTAAACAGTCATTAAGGACTGACCACATCAGACAGATCTAACATCAGACATAGAGTGATGTAAACAGTCATTAAGGACTGACCACATCAGACATAGAGTGATGTAAACAGTCATTATAAGGACTGACCACATCAGACAGATCCACATCAACATCAGACATAAAGTGATGTAAACAGTCATTAAGGACTGACCACATCAGACAGATCTCCATCAACATCAGACAAAGAGTGATGTAAACAGTCATTAAAGACTGACCACATCACACAGATCTCCATCAACATCAGACATAGAGTGATGTAAACAGTCATTAAGGACTGACCACATCACACAGATCTCCATCAACATCAGACATAGAGTGATGTAAACAGTCATTAAGGACTGACCACATCAGACAGATCTCCATCAACATCAGACATAGAGTGATGTAAACAGTCATTAAGGACTGACCACATCACACAGATCTCCATCAACATCAGACATAGAGTGATGTAAACAGTCATTAAGGACTGACCACATCAGACATAGAGTGATGTAAACAGTCATTAAGGACTGACCACATCAGACAGATCTCCATCAACATCAGACATAGAGTGATGTAAACAGTCATTAAGGACTGACCACATCAGACATAGAGTGATGTAAACAGTCCATAAAGACTGACCACATCAGACAGATCCATCAACATCAGACATAGAGTGAGGTAACAGTCATTAAGGACTGACCACATCACACAGATCTCCATCACATCAGACATAGAGTGATGTAAACAGTCATTAAGGACTGACCACATCAGACGATCTCCATCAACATCGACATAGAGTGATGTAAACAGTCATTAAGGACTGACCACATCAGACAGATCTCCATCACATCAGACATAGAGTGATGTAAACAGTCATTAAGGACTGACCACATCAGACAGAGAGTGATGTAAACAGTCATTAAGGACTGACCACATCACACAGATCTCCATCAACATCAGACATAGAGTGATGTAAACAGTCATTAAGGACTGACCACATCAGACAGATCTCCATCAACATCAGACATAGAGTGATGTAAACAGTCATTAAGGACTGACCACATCAGACATAGAGTGATGTAAACAGTCATTAAGGACTGACCACATCAGACAGATCTCCATCAACATCAGACATAGAGTGATGTAAACAGTCATTAAGGACTGACCACATCACATAGATCTCCAAGTGATGTAAACAAGTCATTAAGGACTGACCACATCAGACATAGTGATGTAAACAGTCATTAAGGACTGACCACATCAGACAGATCTCCATCAACATCACACATAGAGTGATGTAAACAGTCATTAAGGACTGACCACATCACACAGATCTCCATCAACATCAGACATAGAGTGATGTAAACAGTCATTAAGGACTGACCACATCAGACATAGAGTGATGTAAACAGTCATTAAGGACTGACCACATCAGACAGATCTCCATCAACATCAGACATAGAGTGATGTAAACAGTCATTAAGGACTGACCACATCAGACATAGAGTGATGTAAACAGTCATTAAGGACTGACCACATCAGACAGATCTCCATCAACATCAGACATAGAGTGATGTAAACAGTCATTAAGGACTGACCACATCGACATAGAGTGATGTAAACAGTCATTAAGGACTGACCACATCAGACAGATCTCCATCAACATCAGACATTAGAAGTGAAGTTAATTTTCACACCTCCACACCAAACATATAGGAGAAGATATAGCCTCTCTCTCTTACCCTTCAGTCCCTATCAAGTAACACATTATTCAGTCACTACCAGCTAACCTTTTGACCCAAAGTCACTCTTCTTCAAAGAGAGTAACTGTTGGTCAATACCCAATAAATCCTTAGAAGTAACTAATTTTGACAATATTCAACCCATAGAATAATTAAGTCACTCTTTTAAACCGCCATCAAAACCCACAGAATATCAAGTCATCCTTTTTACCATATTTATTCAACCCACGGAATAGTCATGCTCTTTGACCACACTCGTCCACAGTATAAGTCACTCTCTTAAATCCCAATACATCCACCGAATAGTCATGCTCTTTGACCACATTCAACCCACCGAATAAGTCACCCTCTTTGACCCCAATAGTTATATAAATGTAACCTCCGTTTGAATAGTTTGCATTTGTCACAAAACATCAGGGAAAGTAATCTGTCATTGAATTAACCAACAAAAGAATACGTATTGTGTATCCCAATCAACTAACGAAAGAAGTCGCTTTTACAGCGGCGCCAACTCATGGGAATCCCTTTTCTTCAATGTAAAACACTAGCGTTACCTGTCTTTGTCTTGTACTCATTCATCGATCGCTCCGGCGGGAAGGGACGACCCATACTGATATTGTTGAGAAATCCAAACATCATTGACGTAAGTCCAATATTTCCGTCTCTGGAGTAGAGAGTTACATGGCTATCACTAGCACGCGACTATCTGTTGGCGTCACAACCAGGGTGTGTATACCACTAACTTGGTACCGTCGGTAAGGTGCTAGCTACACCAACGCCGTGGGATATATATAAATAAGGAATATCATAAAATCAATTCCCATAGGAACATCTCACTCATGTTTTCCTACGAGGTGCACGTCACAGCCAACTTTGAGTAGGCTGTTATACTCCGTGTATGATCAGGTACCGGTTTCCAAGTAATGACAGCACACCCACGTAATGGATGGAACAGCCGATCAAAAACACAAGGGGCACACTAACATTTTGGAAATTATTGAAACTCTACTTCCCTTTGTTTTAAAACAGCACCAGTTCAATCTCTGCCCATACACACTAGTGTACCGTTTGACTGATACTCGAAGTCACGCAATGTTTAAGTTTTCAATGCAACGATGTCAGATACCATCAAACACATTCTGGCACGTGCACTCGCGTTAGACACGTGTTCACAGACTCAGCGATCCCGTACTACTGGATCATTCAGCGACGTGCTTTCTCGACGAGAGCTCCATTGCGAATGTGACCGACAGATGCCCCCTGTCACAGAACAGCATTGACACCTCCAGTTATTTCACAGTAACAATTAGTTAATTCACGCATAGGTAGGTATCCAAGGTGACGGGTTGAGCCGAGACTATAAACACAAGTATATATTCATATACTGTAACCGATCTGTCTTTTTATCCAAAGTAAATTCCTGGCAACGAGAGACACTAGCTGTACGAACTTTGGGTACAAAATCAAGCAAAAACCTTGCATATACACCTCTACATGTATAAGAAAACTATTTATTTCCGCACTTCAGTTTTACATCAGTATCGACTTTTGGGTAGTTTGTGAGCTAGGCCAGCACAAAGACGCCAGATCAATACCAAATCCCTGAACGATAATTGAAATTGATTCCCTCAGGTTGTTTTCTAATGTGAAGTCCTTTCCAAAACAAAGAGAAGTCACGTCAGGGGTTTGTCCATTGGATACCGTCACGTCCACCGTTTGAAAGTCAATACCACATCAAGTCGTTCAGTCAATGTAGAACAACACTTACACGCCCTGCGCTAGTTTCTGTCGTTTGGTATAAAGTTCAATTATTGAAAAACTTGGTCTACTCTCTTCTAAAGTTATCCCCGGTAAAACCTTTCTGTGGAACAACCGTCTTACTTTCTCCCGATCGATTATAATCGTATTCACTTCGGAAGAATCAATATTTCCCGTACATACGTCCAAAGGCCGATGGTAGAAACACAGCTATTGACCAAACTTCAATACTTCTCATACATAACGATCGATATTTGAATTATATGTTTAGTACTCCAAAATGGTCTGTGTGGCAATATTCTTCCGGAATATAACTACAGGAGTCGGTTCTGCCATATTACGCCGTCCATTGATTTTTCCCCCGATTTCCACTTCTTGTGTGCTTGTTCTTTTATAACTTCCAAACAGTCTTTACGTCCTTGCTACAACGGTCATCACACCTTCAAAGATTCAGATTTTCCAAGATGACTTTTTACCTGAATGTAGTTCACTGTTCAAGGAATTGACTTACCGATGGGTTCCCACCAAACACACTGTGTACCGTTACTACCGACGGGGTTCCTACCAAACACACTGTGTACGTTATTACCGACGGGGTTCCTACCAAACACGCTGTGTACCGTTACTACCGACGGGGTTCCTACCAAACACACTGTGTACCGTTATTATACCGACGGGGTTCCTACCAAACACGCTGTGTACCGTTACTATCGACGGGGTTCCCACCAAACACACTGTGTACCGTTACTACCGACGGGGTTCCTACCAAACACACTGTGTACCGTTATTATACCGACGGGGTTCCTACCAAACACACTGTGTACCGTTATTACCGACGGGGTTCCTACCAAACACACTGTGTACCGTTATTACCGACGGGGTTCCTACCAAACACACTGTGTACCGTTACTATCGACGGGGTTCCCACCAAACACACTGTGTACCGTTACTACCGACGGGGTTCCTACCAAACACACTGTGTATCGTTACTAACGACGGGGTTCCTACCAAACACACTGTGTACCGTTACTACCGACGGGGTTCCTACCAAACACACTGTGTACCGTTACTACCGACGGGGTTCCTACCAAATACACTGTGTACCGTTACTACCGACGGGGTTCCTACCAAATACACTGTGTACGTTACTACCGACGGGGTTCCTACCAAACACACTATGTATCGTTATTACCGACGGGGTTCCTACCAAACACACTGTGTATCGTTACTACCGACGGGGTTCCTACCAAATACACTGTGTACCGTTACTACCGACGGAGTTCCTACCAAACACAGTGTGTACCGTTACTACCGACGGGGTTCCTACCAAACACACTGTGTACGTTATTACCGACGGGGTTCCTACCAAACACACTGTGTACGTTATTATACCGACGGGGTTCCTACCAAACACACTATGTATCGTTACTACCGACGGGGTTCCTACCAAACACACTGTGTACCGTTACTACCGACGGGGTTCCTACCAAACACACTGTGTACCGTTACTTCCGACGGGGTTCCTACCAAACACACTATGTATCGTTACTACCGACGGGGTTCCTACCAAACACACTATGTATCGTTACTACCGACGGGGTTCCTACCAAACACACTGTGTACCGTTACTACCGACGGGGTTCCTACCAAACACACTGTGTACCGTTACTACCGACGGGGTTCCTACCAAACACACTGTGTACCGTTACTACCGACGGGGTTCCTACCAAACACACTATGTATCGTTACTACCGACGGGGTTCCTACCAAACACACTGTGTACCGTTACTACCGACGGGGTTCCTACCAAATACACTATGTACCGTTACTACCGACGGAGTTCCTACCAAACACACTGTGTACCGTTACTACCGACGGGGTTCCTACCAAACACAGTGTGTACGTTATTACCTACGGGGTTCCCACCAAACACACAACTACGATAGTACTGAAATATTGGACACAAAATCGATATCTCAGAAATCAATATCTCGTCGACCTCGGCAAATAAGGGTGAGGAGATTGAAGTGGGTCCATTAATTTGGGCAACGAACATGTTCCCGGGAGCATGTGTTCTATCACATCACAGAGCACGCTTGTAGTGATAAACGGTTAAACCTCTGACTAAGTGATTCTCTTGTGATAAATAGGACAAGATTCCAGTCAAGCTAATTTCCCCTTCGGATGAAATAGCTGCCGTTAAAACCATCTTCAAAACACTTCTCTGTCGGAAATGGATGTTCTGTAGACACGTGGGTTTCCTTCCAAAGAGCAGCTGTCACATTCTGGTCCGTATAGTATAGTCATACTGTTTTCTTTTGATCCGTCTTTTCATTAGAAATACGTGTTATATATATATATAATCCGCATACCAAATTCAACTTCATAGAACGTCTGCTATCCATCCTTATATAAAGCTATCATAAGGAGATTGGTCCATAATCTGCCGAGCCAACAGTTAAATTATCTACGTACGGGTGTGTCACAAAATCAATCCTAATAAATCCATCATTTACCCAGCGTGTATTTGTTCCACAGGTAGATAATATAAAGTCAATATTCGGTCCCCTTACCTGTAATTATACGCTCACAGGTAACGTCAAAGAGTTTTTACCAACGAACCTGTACAGCGTCTATAATTGATAACGGACCTTCACCTGTGATGTCGTTTTGAAGTGTTGGGGGTTGATGTAAATGGCTCGCTGATAACGACCAGCACCAGCTCACTGAACTCTCAAAACGCTTACTCAAACAGCATCATCGTTGACGAATTTACGATTCCATAAACATAAATATAAAATATCCACAATAACGCTTAAAATCTCCAGTGTATTACTCGAAAATACTGGCCTACTTCATCCGACATACAGATGTCTCATTATTTAACGATAAGTTTATAACAGTTTGTACTATATACATATTTACACATACATACAGAGAGAATGTACCTACCCTGTGTCGTGACGAACATCCCTTCACCAAGTGTAGGGTTCTCCAACCCGTGCCTACCTACGTCAATGAAGGAACGGTGTCAATCTATTTTAATAACTCCACACCGGTCAACAGGACTATGGTCAGTGTAGAGATCGATAGCAATGCCACATTCCAAACTCACTCATAGTAACCTACAAACCTATGCGCATCCTCAAAATAAACAGGCACCCCACGGAAACATAATTACGTCTAAAACATGTGGGGATTTTATTGGTAAAAACTTCTACCTATATTTACACGATTATTGGATCTTACGTTTGAATGAAATTGCGTCAAACTGGCTTTCCTGGTGATGCATAATTTATTTCACTTCCGACAAATCCATTGTAGTGCAGTAGGGAGGAAGGTCCAAGATTAAGTCTGGTCAGCTTAACGTGGGAGACTAACCCGACAGACGTTGGGTACAGGAAACAAGAATACAATTTACAATAATGAAACCTATACGTATATATATATATGTGTGTGTGTATGTATCGACATGTCAGATAACTTATAACGAATACTAAATTATATATACATATATTCTGAATAATATATTCTGAATAATGTATATATGTTTAAACATATATATCTTCATATATTCATACATATTGTTTCACGTAAAACGTTAATTAAGACCATCAGGTTAACGATGCGATATGTCACCACCCCATCAAATCACTAACCACATATATACAGCGACAAGATATAGCGATCTCGTTCATCACAGATATGATGTTTCTGTGTTTGGTGCGTGGAGGGAGCTTGCAGATAACTGGTTTAACATAGAAGGGTGATTCCATTCCATCATTGCCTATTTACGTGGGGTTTACACATGTCAAGCCTTTGTGACACACCCACACTCCAGTGGTACTCCTAACGGACATTCCGCCCAAACCTCCACAGACAATATAATCAGTCGAGGACAGGAACCAGCGATACAGGAATGGGGTTCATCAAAGGTCTCGGGGTTCATTAGTCGTTAATTACAACCCATGCCATAAAAACATCGCGCTACGTAATTTGTGTGGAAGGAGAACTCGTTGAATAATGATTTCAATTCTGTCAATACCATCTTCAATGCGCCAATATTATCTAGAAAGCTAATCAACATGTCGCGATATGTCTTATATAGTTTGTCATTTTTGTTATACGAGGCAGCAGGGCTTTTATGAACGAACCATGTTAGAACAAAGAAAGAGTCAAGTGAAAGCACGACCATCGATTTCTTACAAGTTATTCACGGAACAGTCTTTAGATAATTTCTGGCACCATGCAGTCAAATTCAAAATATTTAACCAACGAATCGATATCCGACCAGAACAGATTCTTCAAACAAACGAGACCCCGTATGTTTCTCCTTTAAGAGTCTGGACAGTAACTGTTTTAGGTTCTGACGTATCTGGTCAGCTGGACATACCAAATGTTCGTATAGGGTGGTTCATCGTCTCGGAACTTATAATTATCTGTTTTTTATAAAGCGTTGACAGCAGTAGTATCCGTGAGTGGGCGTCATTTGACGTCGAGGCTCGATTTAGATGGTGTGTTGGTCGTTAATACGGAATGTATTGATCACGTTTGGACAACGCTTCATCGATAGACCTAGATCGATACGTTATAGTACGTACAAAAACAGAAAACGAATTCCTGGTTGTAGGGGGCGCTAAAATTTCCATGGAAACTTATCAGACCAATTACACGGTATATGTCAACGTTGCTGCGACTATCGCTCAAGCGTTGCTACAACACTGATTTAACGCCAACACGAAATGGAGACTGCATGCAGATCATACCTACTTCAGTAGGTCATAGATGAGTTTTGTGATCTTGATAAGGTAAGCAAACATATATCTAGTATTGGTGATTTGGCACTTTAATAGAGGCGGCATTTTATAACTGCTGACAGCAGTTGTTATAAACATAACGTCATTAAAACATAATTCGTTTATAATTAACTAGTAATAATTGAAAAAGAGTAAATATTCTCTCGGTATCTGATTAGTATCCAATGGTAGTGGTATTAACAACAGTGTAAATTATCTTTATGTCACAGTAATTAGCATAGGTATTCATATTTTGTGATAAACGACAGCGGTTTGAAGGTAGAGTCATATGTTACAAGTATATATCTGCTAAACTCGGGACAGTCTATTTCTGGTTAGATATATCAATGTTGTGTCATTGTCATGTAAATAGAATAATGTATATGATATTGGAATTAGCAAGTTATGTCCATATCTCGCATTTCTGAAAAAAAAAAAAAAAAAAATCAACGTGTTTTTTGTCTGTCAATGTATTAGGAACGAAATCCTTATCCAGATGTGAGTCACGAATCCCGTGCCAACCTGTTGATCACAACTTTGTGTCAAACTGTTAGTCAAGACTTTCTGTGTCAAACTGTTAGTCAATACTTCCTGTATCAAACTGTTAGTCAAGACTTTCTGTGCCAAACTGTTCGCCAAGACTTTCTGTATCAAACTGTTGGTCAAGACTTTCTGTATCAAACTGTTAGTCAAGACTTTCTGTATCAAACTGTTGGTCAAGACTTTCTGTGTCAAACTGTTAGTCAAGACTTTCTGTATCAAACTGTTAGTCAAGACTTTCTGTATCAAACTGTTAGTCAAGACTTTCTGTGTCAAACTGTTCGCCAAGACTTTCTGTATCAAACTGTTGGTCAATACTTTCTGTATCAAACTGTTAGTCAATACTTTCTGTATCAAACTGTTAGTCAAGACTTTCTGTGTCAAACTGTTAGTCAAGACTTTCTGTATCAAACTGTTGGTCAAGACTTTCTGTATCAAACTGTTAGTCAAGACTTTCTGTATCAAACTGTTAGTCAATACTTCCTGTATCAAACAGTTCGTCAAGACTTTCTGTATCAAACTGTTAGTCCAGACTTTCTGTATCAAACTGTTAGTCAAGACTTTCTGTGTCAAACTGTTAGTCATGACTTTCCGTATCAAACTGTTAGTCAAGACTTTCCGTATCAAACTGTTAGTCAAGACTTTCCGTATCAAACTGTTGGTCAAGACTTTCTGTATCAAACTGTTAGTCATGACTTTCTGTATCAAACTGTTAGTCAAGACTTTCCGTATCAAACTGTTGGTCAAGACTTTCTGTGTCAAACTGTTAGTCAAGACTTTCTGTATCAAACTGTTAGTCAAGACTTTCCGTATCAAACTGTTGGTCAATACTTTCCGTATCAAACTGTTGGTCAATACTTTCTGTGTCAAACTGTTCGTCAATACTTTCTGTATCAAACTGTTGGTCAATACTTTCTGTATCAAACTGTTAGTCAAGACTTTCTGTGTCAAACTGTTAGTCAAGACTTTCTGTGTCAAACTGTTAGTCAAGACTTTCTGTGTCAAACTGTTAGTCAATACTTTCTGTATCAAACTGTTGGTCAATACTTTCCGTATCAAACTGTTGGTCAATACTTTCTGTGTCAAACTGTTCGTCAATACTTTCTGTATCAAACTGTTAGTCAAGACTTTCTGTGTCAAACTGTTGGTCAAGACTTTCTGTATCAAACTGTTAGTCAATACTTTCTGTGTCAAACTGTTAGTCAAGACTTTCTGTGTCAAACTGTTGGTCAAGACTTTCTGTGTCAAACTGTTCGTCAAGACTTTCTGTGTCAAACTGTTAGTCAAGACTTTCTGTATCAAACTGTTAGTCAAGACTTTCCGTATCAAACTGTTAGTCAAGACTTTCTGTGTCAAACTATTCGTCAAGACTTTCTGTATCAAACTGTTAGTCAAGACTTTCTGTATCAAACTGTTAGTCAAGACTTTCTGTGTCAAACTGTTAGTCAAGACTGTCTGTATCAAACTGTTGGTCAATACTTTCTGTGTCAAACTGTTCGTCAAGACTTTCTGTATCAAACTGTTGGTCAATACTTTCTGTGCCAAACTGTTCGCCAAGACTTTCTGTATCAAACTGTTAGTCAAGACTTTCTGTATCAAACTGTTCGTCAAGACTTTCCGTATCAAACTGTTGGTCAATACTTTCCGTATCAAACTGTTGGTCAATACTTTCTGTGTCAAACTGTTAGTCAAGACTTTCTGTATCAAACTGTTGGTCAATACTTTCTGTGTCAAACTGTTAGTCAAGACTTTCTGTATCAAACTGTTGGTCAATACTTTCTGTGTCAAACTGTTAGTCAATACTTTCTGTGTCAAACTGTTAGTCAAGACTTTCTGTGTCAAACTGTTAGTCAATACTTTCTGTATCAAACTGTTTGGTCACAACATTCGGAATCTGACTGTAAAATACGAAATTCCGATGTTAGAGCAAGACTGCATGGAGTCCTTGATATTGGATTTTGGGACTATGTATCGTTTATAATTTCTATAGAAAACACAAAACCCATACAATTTCGACATCACGAACTATTGCCATTTTCTTCCCGATATAAGACTAAAAACAGCATAATGCGTTCACGGCTTTGAACCTTTTAATACATCTTTTCGCAGTCTATTGAACATAATATTAACACCCGTTGGCGAATGGCTTTTGACATCGTTTAGCACATGGTTTTAACATCCTTGGATATATGTTTTTAACACCCTTTGGAATATGGCATTTGGCACCTTTCAGTACATGGTTTTTGACAGTCGTTGGTACATGGTTTTCGACACCCTTTGCTGCATGATTTTAATACCCTTCGGAGCTTGGTTTTTAACAGCCTTAATATATGGTATAGACACCCTTTTGTAAATGGTTTTTGACACTTTTTATGAGCCTCGGATAATAGCTTTTGACATATTCTAGTACATTTTTCCTTTTTGTTTTGAACAGTGTTCGAATCATCCGTGCTTAATTTACTAAGATAAATAAGGGAAAAGATCGGGACCGAACGGAACGTTCGACTCATCCGATGTATTCGATTCAACCGTGTTCGGCGGCACAAGTGAGTTTTACTGTATATTGCTTTAACAACCTTTGGTACCTGGATTCCAACAGATTTTGGTATATGGCGTTTGACACCTTTCGGTATATGACGTTTGACACCTTTCGGTACATGGTTTTTGACACCCGTTGGTAATGACTTTTGACTTTTTTGTGGTACACGGTTTAACATTCTTTCGTACATTTTTAACACCTTTTAATACATAACTTTAACACTCTTTAATCCATGGTGTTTGATACCCTTTAATACATGGCTTTTAACACTTTAATACAAGGCTTTTAACACCCTTTAGTTCATGGTGTTTGACACCCTTTAATACAAAGCTTTTAACACCCTTTGATACATGGCTTTTAACACTTTAATACATGGTTTTTGACACCCTTTAATACATGGTTTTTGACACCCTTTAATACATGGTTTTTGACACCCTTTCATACATGACTTTTAACACCCTTTAATACATGGCGTTTAACACCCTTTAATACATGTTTTTGACACCCTTTGCTACATGGTTTTTGAACTCGTTAATACATGGGTTATGAACTCTTTCGTACATATATGCTAGAAATAAGATGATCACTACAGGAAATACGGTTTTAGAGTCTGTCGGTGAGTCTTGGTGAGCCATGGCCATGCTAAATAGAATCCATTAGTATGCCGTGGCCGTACCTACTGTGGAAAGATATATTGAGATATAAGATGACTGCATTAGGCAGCTGTCAGGATAGGCTTTCAGGGAAGATTGCGTAAAGGGCAACTAAATCCACTCAATGTCTCACGAATATTTATGACAATGCCAGTGTCCATCTGTATTGAATAACAACAAACCATTTAGGCTGTATGATCCTCACAACACAACAGTTTCAATTCAACAACAAAATACAGATTTACATTGACACCAGAATCAATTCAATGACAATTTAACAAATTATCCATTCTTAATTAAATATTGTATTCCTTAAAAGTTTTCAAGAATATTAAATATTTTCATTTTTAAACAATATTGTATAACAATCAGGAAACATTAGTATGCGACCTATCAACATGAGACATTTCCCAGCAGATTGTAGGCACATGGGACCAACTGTCGATTGCCAGACAATGATTGACTTCTGAAAAACAGTTTATGGGGCAAAACATAATCAGTGTCGTCTTAGATACAAATTGTCTTTAAATGTACCAGATACAACTTGTCTTTGAAATGTGCCAGATACAAATTGTCTTTGAAATGTGCCAGATACAAATTGTCTTTAAATGTGCCAGATACAACTTGTCTTTGAAATGTGCCAGATACAACTTGTCTTTGAAATGTGCCAGATACAAATTGTCTTTGAAATGTGCCAGATACAACTTGTCTTTGAAATGTGCCAGATACAAATTGTCTTTGAAATGTGCCAGATACAAATTGTCTTTAAAATGTGCCAGATACAACTTGTCTTTGAAATGTGCCAGATACAAATTGTCTTTAAATGCACCAGATACAAATTGTCTTTAAAATGTGCCAGATACAAATTGTCTTTAAATGCACCAGATACAAATTGTCTTTAAAATGTGCCAGATACAAATTGTCTTTAAATGCACCAGATACAAATTGTCTTTAAATGTGCCAGATACAAATTGTCTTTAAATGCACCAGATACAAATTGTCTTTAAAATGTGCCAGATACAAATTGTCTTTAAAATATGCCAGATACAAATTGTCTTTAAATGCACCAGATACAACTTGTGCCAGATTGATGGTATCACGGGTTCATTTGATAAGGTCCATTTTGATGTCCTTGCCTCCCTTTGTGATTTCCACTTTTGACCACTACTGATGAGTCGTACGAAGACTTAACAACATAGCTGTATTTTCCGCACTATTTATTTTCATTTAAAAAAGTATCATCCACTTGTGTGTCATATTAACATTGACCAAAATAACACGAAACTTCAGTGATATAATGTACCCTACGGAAATGAAATTCGATTACAATATACTGCACTATACAGCTGTATGAAAACCACGGTGATTTAATTCCATAATGACATCCCCTTTTCCCTCGCACAACATGCAGCAGTCACATTTGTAATTCAATACTTGAACGCTCTTCGCCAAATGGCAAATTTTCGAACTACAATGTACTAATGAATAACTTACCACATAGAGGTTCAAGAGGGTTATTAATTGTGTTATGTTTTCCATATCCTTGTGCTATATGTTTTGGGGTATGTTCCTTGGAGTGTTTTGTGGTTTCAGTTTTTTGAGATCTTTGAGGCTGTGCCGCTAATGTACTTGTAGCCTACCTCTGTGTAGACGATCACGACGAGTGACGAAACAGAAAACACTTCCATACCGTTACTTGTAGCCTACCTATGTGTAGACGAACACGACGAGTGATGAAACAGAGGACACTTCCATGCCGTTACTTGTAGCCTACCTCTGTGTAGACGAACACGACGAGTGATGAAACAGAATACATTTCCATACCGTTACTTGTAGCCTACATCTGTAGACGAACACGACGAGTGACGAAACAGAGGACACTTCCATACCGTTACTTGTAGCCTACCTATGTGTAGAGGAACACGACGAGTGACGAAACAGAGGACACTTCCATACCGTTACTTGTAGCCTACCTATGTGTAGACGAACACGACGAGTGACGAAACAGAGGACACTTCCATACCGTTACTTGTAGCCTACCTTGCCTACCTATATGTAGACTTGTACGACGAGTGATGAAACAGAGGACACTTCCATACCGTTACTTGTAGCCTACCTATGTGTAGAGGAACACAACGAGTGACGAAACAGAGGACACTTCCATACCGTTACTTGTAGCCTACCTATGTGTAGAGGAACACAACGAGTAACGAAACAGAGGACACTTCCATACCGTTACTTGTAGCCTACCTATGTGTAGACGAACACGACGAGTGACGAAACAGAGGACACTTCCATACCGTTACTTGTAGCCTACCTTGCCTACCTATATGTAGACTTGTACGACGAGTGATGAAACAGAGGACACTTCCATACCGTTACTTGTAGCCTACCTATGTGTAGAGGAACACAACGAGTGATGAAACAGAGGACACTCCAATACCGTTACTTGTAGCCTACCTATGTGTAGACTTGTACGACGAGTGATGAAACAGAAGACACTTCCATACCGTTACTTGTAGCCTACCTACAGTTGTATGTGTAGAGGAACACGACGAGTGATGAAACAGAAGACACTTCCATACCGTTACTTGTAGCCTACCTATGTGTAGAGGAACACGACGAGTGACGAAACAGAGGACACTTCCATACCGTTACTTGTAGCCTACCTATGTGTAGACGAACACGACGAGTGACGAAACAGAAGACACTTCCATACCGTTACTTGTAGCCTACCTTGCCTACCTATATGTAGACTTGTACGACGAGTGATGAAACAGAGGACACTTCCATACCGTTACTTGTAGCCTACCTATGTGTAGAGGAACACAACGAGTGACGAAACAGAGGACACTCCAATACCGTTACTTGTAGCCTACCTATGTGTAGACTTGTACGACGAGTGATGAAACAGAAGACACTTCCATACCGTTACTTGTAGCCTACCTACAGTTGTATGTGTAGAGGAACACGACGAGTGATGAAACAGAAGACACTTCCATACCGTTACTTGTAGCCTACCTATGTGTAGAGGAACACGACGAGTGACGAAACAGAGGACACTTCCATACCGTTACTTGTAGCCTACCTATGTGTAGACGAACACGACGAGTGACGAAACAGAAGACACTTCCATACCGTTACTTGTAGCCTACCTCTGTGTAGACGAACACGACGAGTGATGAAACATAATACATTTCCATACCGTTACTTGTAGCCTACATCTGTAGACGAACACGACGAGTGACGAAACAGAGGACACTTCATACCGTTACTTGTAGCCTACCTATGTGTAGACGAACACGACGATTGATGAAACAGAAGACACTTCCATACCGTTACTTGTAGCCTACCTACAGTTGTATGTGTAGACGAACACGACGAGTGATGAAACAGAAAACACTTCCATACCGTTACTTGTAGCCTACCTCTGTGTAGACGAACACGACGAGTGATGAAACATAATACATTTCCATACCGTTACTTGTAGCCTACCTCTGTGAAGACGAACACGACGAGTGATGAAACAGAGGACACTTCCATACCGTTACTTGTAGCCTACCTCTGTGTAGAGGAACACGACGAGTGATGAAACAGAAGACACTTCCATACCGTTACTTGTAGCCTACCTATGTGTAGAGGAACACGAGTGATGAAACAGAAGACACTTCCATACCGTTACTTGTAGCCTACCTGTGTGTAGACTTGTACGACGAGTGATGAAACAGAAGACACTTCCATACCGTTACTTGTAGCCTACATCTGTAGACGAACACGACGAGTGACGAAACAGAGGACACTTCCATACCGTTACTTGTAGCCTACCTATGAGTAGACTTGTACGACGAGTGATGAAACAGAAGATACTTCCCCTTCAGATCCATTTCGTGAACAGTCTTTGCCCGTTATTCACATCTGATGAGGTCGTCATTTTTTATTAGATATGACGAGTTCGATAACATTAAGCTTTTTCCATTTCTTTGTTTTCTTTAATCTATTCATACCAATTGAAGGTCTACTTATTCACACCAATGGATAGTCTACTTACTAATACTAATTAATAGTCTACTTATTCATACCGATCGATAGTCTACTTATTCATACAAATGGAAAGTCTACTTATTAATACCAATGAATAGTTTACCTATTCATATCAATCGATAGTCTACTTATTCATACCAATAGATATGCTACTTATTCAATCCAATTGATATTCTACTTATTCATTTTGATGGATAATCTATATATTCATACCAATGGATAGTCTACTTATTCATACCAATGAATAGTCTACTTATTCATACCAATAGATATGCTACTTATTCATACCAATGGATAGTCTACTAATTCATATTGATGGATAGTCTACATATTCATACCAATGGATAGTCGACTTATTTATATTGATGGATAGTCTACATATTCATACCAATGGATAGTCTACTTATTCATACCAATGGATAGTCTACTTATTCATATCAATGGAAAGTCTACTTATTCATGTACCAATGGATAGTCGACTTATTTATATTGATGGATAGTCTACATATTCATACCAATGGATAGTCGATTTATTTATATTGATGGATAGTCTACATATTCAAACCAATGGATAGTCTACTTATTAATACCAATCGATAGTCTATTTATTCATGTACCAATGGATAGTCTACTTATTCATATTGATGGATGGTCAACTTATTCATACCAATAATGGTCTACTTATCAATACAAATGGATAGTTTACTGATTCATAACGATTAATAGTCTACTTATTCATACCAATGGACAGTCTACTTATTTTTACCGATGGATAGTATACTTATTCATACCAATGGATAGTCTACTTATTCACACCAAGGAATAGTCTACTAATTCACACCAATCGAAAGTCTACTTATTCATATCAATGGAAAGTCTACTTATTCATGTACCAATGGATAGTCGACTTATTTATATTGATGGATAGTCTACATATTCATACCAATGGATAGTCTACTTATTCATACCAATGAATAGTCTACTTATTCAAGCCAATGAATAGTCTACTTTTTTATATCAATCGATAGTCTACTTATTCATACCAATGAATAGTCTACTTAATCATACCAATGGATAGTCTACTTATTCATACCAATGGATAGTCTACTTATTCATACCAATCGATAGTCTACTTGTTCATACCAATGAATAGTCTACTTATTCATACCAATCGATAGTCTACTTGTTCATACCAATGAATAGTCTACTTATTCATACCAATCGATAGTCTACTTGTTCATACCAATGAATAGTCTACTTATTCAAGCCAATGAATAGTCTACTTTTTTATATCAATCGATAGTCTACTTGTTCATACCAATGAATAGTCTATTTATTCATACCAATGAATAGTCTACTTATTCATACCAATGAATAGTCTACTTATTCATACCAATGAATAGTCTATTTATTCAAGCCAATGAATAGTCTACTTTTTTATATCAATCGATAGTCTACTTATTCATACCAATGAATAGTCTACTTAATCATACCAATGGATAGTCTACTTATTCATACCAATGGATAGTCTACTTATTCATACCAATCGATAGTCTACTTTTTTATACCAATGAATAGTCTACTTATTCATACCAATCGATAGTCTACTGATTCATATCGATGGATAGTCTACTTATTCATACCAATGAATAGTCTACTTATTCAAGCCAATGAATAGTCTACTTTTTTTATACCAATCGATAGTCTACTTATTCCTACCAATGAATAGTCTACTTATTCATACCAATGAATAGTCTACTTATTCAAGCCAATGAATAGTCTACTTTTTTTATACCAATCGATAGTCTACTTATTCCTACCAATGAATAGTCTACTTATTCAACCAATCGATAGTCTACTTATTCATATCGATGGATAGTCTACTTATTCGTATCGATAGATAGTCTTCTTATTCATATCGATGGATAGTCTACTTATTCATACCAATGGATAGTCTACTTATTCATACCAATCGATAGTCTACTTATTCACACCAATGGATAGTCTACTTATTCATACCAATGAATAGTTTACTTATTCAAGCCAATGAATAGTCTACTTTTTTTATACCAATCGATAGTCTACTTATTCATACCAATGAATAGTCTACTTATTCAACCAATCGATAGTCTACTTATTCATACCAATGGATAGTCTACTTATTCATACCGATGGATAGTCTACTCTCCAATGATATACATAGATTAATCATTGAACAGATGATCACCGCCAGACAAAAAGATTGTCAGTTACCCCTTCATTAAGACCGACAGCTTTTCCATTGTCACAACATCAACATTTAATACCATTTTTACAGGGAAATGTTACTGACATGCCTCCAACACTATGCAGAAGGATTCCAGTCATTATAAGTACTAGGATCACGACTGAGAAGTTAACAGTATGAACATCCCATTATGTTGGTATGTCCTGTTTTTCAGTTAAACGGCAAATTTTAGTTAAATTGTATAAGGCAGTTTCCCCTTGAAATTTAACAAAAAAATTCTTACAGAACCAATGACTGCTCTTAAACATAATTAAATAATTTCAATATTATTTTTTTCAAGGGTTTGACTAGCGTTTCCCGTCAATTGACTTGAGCTATAAGGATTCGTATACTTTGTATCTTCTCTGGCAATGTCATGATGTCCTGTGTGTATTAACTAACATAGACCATCAACATTTGTACGATACATTGTACCAGTAGAATATGACCTGTGTGTATAACTAACATAGACCATCAACATTTGTACGAAACATTGTACCAGTAGAATGACCTGTGTGTATAACTAACATAGACCATCAACATTTGTACGATACATTGTACCAGTAGAATGTCCTGTGTGTATTAACTAACATAGACCATCAACATTTGTACGATACATTGTACCAGTAGAATGACCTGTGTATATTAACTAACATAGACCATCAACATTTATACGATACATTATACCAGTAAAATGACCTGTGTATATTAACTAACATAGACCATCAACATTTGTACAATACATTATACCAGTAAAATGACCTGTGAAAGCAGTATATACACTAGCTACTTTTTGTACAGAGTATGGTAAACAGGTTATAAATCAAAAACTTCATAACAATTTGGGTGGGCTTATTCATGTTTTAAATAGATTACCCAATCGATGTTAGTTACTTTCTATACAATTCAAATCATAAATTATACAGGCCAAATGTTTGGACACGATCTTCAAGTGTGACTGTAATTTCTTTTTAGCAAGCTGTCGCCAAAACTTCACAGAACCAAAACCACAGTGTTTGGTTTCAGGCAACGGAGAAGATCAATAACAGGGAAGAGCATTCCATGGTAAGGATGTAGGAGTTATTTCCCTTATCACATGAAGAGACAACATATCATTAATAACCTAATTATATTTTGAATACAAACTGTATATATATTTTAAACATAGGAATTGTGTTATCTTAGATGAAAATAGATAACACAATCCCTATGTTTAAAACATACAGTACACAGAAATACTGAAATAACCTGAATGTTTTACATAGGGTTGGATTCCCAAAATGTTCAAATAATATATGATCACCCAGAGAACTAATCAATTACCTCATTGAAGATATAATATAAAGATGAACATTTTCATGCTGATTTGGAAAAGAAACAGTGATATCCACTCTATTTGTAGGGAGATGAAGAGAGCACAGACTGCTGCTACAGTAGTTATATACAAGATTAGTATATAAACAAGTAAAGTGTAATAAACAGTATTAGTAATTATACAGCTATAAGTACAATGTACATGTAATTATAGATACCATATAAAAGATGTATATAAAATTACAAAATTTACACATCTAGAAAATATCAACATTTCCAAATAATTATCCAATATAAACACAATCAAAAATATTCTTTTCACACATCTTCAAAAATTCAGCACAATAAACAATATGTATCCAGACAGAAAAACAACATATGTAAATTTACAATAGCAACAGGTGTAGTTTATCAATAACCATGAACAGCTGTCGTTGTATCAGCATCGGGATCCTCACATTGTGGTGTAAGAGGACAAAACCAACCTTGAATCACATGGCAATTATCTGAACATCACTGATCTCATACTGACAACACTTGATTTTTCTGTTCCAAGAAAACATAGATTTTTTCATTGATGCCATGAGGACACAAGGCCCCATGCTGAAACACAACATTATTCCTTTGCTTTGATCTTAAATTTCACTGCTCTATGGACAAATCATTTGGCCCTTCCTAGGCCAACACAACTTTTATGTCTGCCCTTCCCAGGCCAACACAACTTTCAGGTCTGCCCTTCCCAGGCTAACACAACTTGCAGGTCTGCCCTTCCTAGGCCAACACAACTTTTATGTCTGCCCTTCCCAGGCCAACACAACTTTCAGGTCTGTCCTTCCCAGACTAACACAACTTTTATGTCTGCCCTTCCCAGGCCAACACAACTTTCAGGTCTGCCCTTCCCAGGCTAACACAACTTTCAGGTCTGCCCTTCCCAGGCCAACACAAATTTCAGGTCATCTGACACGAAGATGGGCCCGAAATGGGGAACTTGGCTGAAATTTTGCTTTAGAACCCTTTTCTTTCTCAACACTACAATGCTGATTACCACCAGATTTGGTGTGAAATATCATTGCAGGAGGGCAAACATATTTCATATAAATAAGTCTGTTCTGACCCCTGGGAACAGAGGGGCAGGGTCCAAAATGGGGAACTTGGCTGAAATTTTATTTCAAAACCCTACTCCTTCTTAACCCTTTAATTCCAACCATTGGGCAAGTAGTTGGGGATCCAAAATGGGAACTTTGCTGAAATGTTGCTATAAAACTATTCTCCTTCTTAACCCGATGATGGATTACAACTAAATTTGGCGTGAAACATAATTGGGGGATGGACGAGCATGTTTTATATAAATGAGGCTGGTGTGACCCCTTGGGACAGAGAGACAGCTTGGGCCTAAAATGGGAACTTTGCTCAAATATTGTTTTAAAACCCTTCTCTTACTTAAACCTTGGATGGATTTCGACCAAATTTTGTGTGAAACATAAGTGATTGAGGATGATCATATTTCATATAAATGAGGATGGTCCAACCTCATTGGACAGAATTAAATGGGTCCCAAAAAGTGGAAATTTTGCTTTAAAACTGTACTCTTTCTTAAACCTTGAGTGGATTACAACCAAATTTGGTGTGAAACATCTTTGAGGGAGGGCAATTATATATTATATAAATGAGGCTAGCTTGACACCTGGGGCCAGTGGGGTGGGGCCCCAAATGAGAACTTTGCTGTAATTTTGTTTTAAAACACTACTCCACCTAAACCTTTGAGAGGATTTCTACCAAAATTGGTGTGAAACATCATTGGGGGAGAGCAAACATACTTAATATAAATGAGGCTATGTCTGAACCCTCAGGACAGAGAAATAGGGTCATATTACATGGTCACTTGTGTTAGATCATCCATATAGTATGGTTCAATTGTCAGATGACAGTTCAATGCCCTGCAATTACCATAATGATTCCAGTTTCAGTTTTTTATGAATTTGTAACAATGATGCGCATATTCAAGCTGTTTATAGTAAACAACAATACAATTAACAATGCATAAGGCCCACAGATGTCAATACAATGGTAACAGTTGTGAAACTGTTAGATAATTGACAGAATGATTCATTACCATAAATCAATGCACTAGTCATAAAGCTCTGATCACCAGATTGTATCTAATATTCCTTAAAGGAAAATGTAAATTACTATGATTTCTACCTCTTTTTCAAAAGACTAAAAAAAACATTTACAAATTAATATATGTGTAGTGTATATAGGGCATACCTAAGCAATCACATGATGTAAGTTTTGAAAATAATATAATGTATGACATCACATAAATACTTACATAGTTACAAAATCATAGAAACTACCTAGTAACTATGTATCAAGGCAATTAATGTAGTTAAGCATCATCAAGATTAAGGAAAGAAAGCACTTACATGTATGCTTACATTGTAAGTCTACGTGTTTTTCTAATTCATTTTGACATACATATCAACAAAACTTCATGATTTCCGCAAAGGCCTTTCTGCCTTCACAGATTTCTTTAGGCAGGCTGGTGTTTAATCTATGACAAAAGAACAAAAACCAGTCCACCTGAAGAAGTATGTAAAGGCAGGTAGACCTTGGGGAAGTCTGTAAAGGCAGGAAGGCCTTGGGGAAGTCTGTAAAGGCAGGTAGATCTTGGGGAGGTCTGTAAAGGCAGGAAGGCCTTGGGGAGGTCTGTAAAGGCAGGTAGACCTTGGGGAGGTCTGTAAAGGCAGGAGGACCTTGGGGAAGTCTGTAAAGGCAGGAAGGCCTTGGGGAGGTCTGTAAAGGCAGGAAGGCCTTGGGGAGGTCTGTAAAGGCAGGAAGGCCTTGGGGAGGTCTGTAAAGGCAGGAAGGCCTTGGGGAAGTCTGTAAAGGCAGGAAGACCTTGGGGAAGTCTGTAAAGGCAGGAGGACCTTGGGGAAGTCTGTAAAGGCAGGAAGGCCTTGGGGAGGTCTGTAAAGGCAGGAAGGCCTTGGGGAGGTCTGTAAAGGCAGGAAGACCTTGGGGAAGTCTGTAAAGGCAGGAAGGCCTTGGGGAAGTCTGTAAAGGCAGGTAGACCTTGGGGAAGTCTGTAAAGGCAGGAAGGCCTTGGGGAGGTCTGTAAAGGCAGGAAGGCCTTGGGGAGGTCTGTAAAGGCAGGAAGGCCTTGGGGAAGTCTGTAAAGGCAGGAAGACCTTGGGGAAGTCTGTAAAGGCAGGAGGACCTTGGGGAAGTCTGTAAAGGCAGGAAGGCCTTGGGGAAGTCTGTAAAGGCAGGTAGATCTTGGGGAGGTCTGTAAAGGCAGGAAGGCCTTGGGGAGGTCTGTAAAGGCAGGAAGACCTTGGGGAAGTCTGTAAAGGCAGGAAGGCCTTGGGGAAGTCTGTAAAGGCAGGTAGACCTTGGGGAAGTCTGTAAAGGCAGGAGGACCTTGGGGAAGTCTGTAAAGGCAGGAGGACCTTGGGGAAGTCTGTAAAGGCAGGAAGGCCTTGGGGAGGTCTGTAAAGGCAGGAAGGCCTTGGGGAAGTCTGAAGGTTTAGGCCCATCCCTCCGAGTCCTTACAAATATTTATGGCTATAGTTGCATTTTTAAGAAAAGTTTGACAGGCGGATGCCATGTCATGGAACAAGCTTTGACCTTGTTGAAGTAGACGGAAAATGTCTGTTCAATTTTACCTTATGGAATATCTTATCAAATGTTTCTGTGTATGATTATCCAAAAGAAATCAACAAGAAGGATGAAATCTTATTTCTTAACAATATATGCATCTTTCCAACATTCAAAATTATGGTTTGCTCCCTTCAAGAACCTAAAGTGTGTACTGTGCATCAGTTTATTGCATGGACAAACCATAACAAATATTGATAGTGTATACTAGTAAGTGAACAAGTATAGGGTACAAAAGTAATATAGAAGTAAACAAAATGCAATTCAATATGATTAATAACATCTCAAACAGCCAAAATCAAAAATATATTTAATCTGCAGCAACAGAACTGCATTCTTAATTAAGTTTGGATAAGACCAGAAAGCTTATTTTGGATTTTTCTGTTTATTCAATTTGTAGTTATCCCGTAGACATATCACTGGAGGTCCATAGTGACTTTAGCCAGGTAGACAGCTGGTACAATGGATTGACAGGTACAGCCACAGGCTGATACCTACTATTTAATGAGATTTGTATCTACATAAATGAAACAGCCCTAGACCTCAGGAAAAAGTGATGTTACTGTTAACAAAGTACACATGGATATACATTTCATTGCCTAATAAAATATGTGCACCTATATCAACAGAGTATAACTGGCTACGCAGCAGAACTCATATATATATTTGTTAATATTGTCCATATGTGTATTTATTGATTTTCTACCTGTCCACAGGGCTCTTACGTCATCCATAGATGATACTTTTTACCTGTAACATCTGATGAATACAGTTAAAATCAACTGTATATCCTTTTAAGAAAGATACATACAAGGTGTTAGGTCATCAAACATTAATTAATGTTCCTTGGTCCCTTTACACCATTTAACCCAGATCAGGGGTGTAAAATTCTGTCAGATATATTATTCATTTTGGTATCCTTTTGAGTAACCAGCTTGAGGAAATGAACATAACACAGGTACCAAAAATTCAGAGAACTACATATATTTTGACAAGTTTTAAATGTACTGATATATACTCCCACCTCTAACCCATATCAGTCTACACTAGCTGACCCCTTCCCTTCCTTTACCTCGCTAATACAGTAAAACACCTTGCCCTTACCCCCATTACCAACTGGACACATAGTCCTACCCCTATTTTCCTAATAAAGTACAAACACATTGTCCTGACCCTACTTTCCTATTCCTCCCCCTATATCCCTGATTAATACAGTCCAACTTCACCCCCCCCACCCTATATCCCTGATTAATACAGTATAACTTCATCCCCCCCCCCCCTTCCCCCTGTATCCCTGATTAATACAGTACAACTTCATTCCCCCTCCCCATATATCCCTGATTAATACACTACAACTTCATTCACCCTCCCCATATATCCCTGATTAATACACTACAACTTCATTCCCCCTCCCCCTATATCCCTGATTAATACAGTACAACTTCATTCCCCCTCCCCCTATATCCCTGATTAATACAGTACAACTTCATTCCCCCTCCCCCTATATCCCTGATTAATACAGTATAACTTCATTCCCCCTCCCCTATATCTCTGATTAATACACTACAACTTCATTCCCCCTCCCCCTATATCCCTGATTAATACAGTATAACTTCATTCCCCCTCCCCCTATATCCCTGATTAATACAGTATAACTTCATTCCCCCTCCCCCTATATCCCTGATTAATACAGTACAACTTCATTCCCCCTCCCCCTATATCCCTGATTAATACAGTATAACTTCATTCCCCCTCCCCTATATCTCTGATTAATACACTACAACTTCATTCCCCCTCCCCCTATATCCCTGATTAATACAGTATAACTTCATTCCCCTCTCCCCCTATATCCCTGATTAATACAGTATAACTTCATTCCCCCTCCCCTATATCTCTGATTAATACACTACAACTTCATTCCCCCTCCCCCTATATCCCTGATTAATACAGTACAACTTCATTCCCCTCTCCCCCTATAACCCTGATTAATACAGTATAACTTCATTCCCCCTATATTCCTGATTAATACAGTACAACTTCATTCCCCCTCTCCCTATATCTCTGATTAATACAGTATAACTTCATTCCCCCTCCCCCTATAACCCTGATTAATACAGTATAACTTCATTCCCCCTCCCCTTATATACCTGATTAATACACTACAACTTCACCCCCCCCCCCCTCCCCCTATATCCCTGATTAATACAGTACAACTTCATTCCCCCTCCCCCTATATCCCTGATTAATACACTACAACTTCATTCCCCCTACCCCTATAACCCTGATTAATACAGTACAACTTCATTTCCCCTACCCCCGAATTCCTTCACCTTATTCTACTAAAAGTTCTATATTACTGCATGTATACATACGTCTTTTCTGAGAGGTTGCTTGGAGAATAGCTGTGACAATATCAGCATTATGTTGTACTTTGGCTTGCCGTCTTTCACGTCGTTTAAGCTGTCGAACAAGTTGTGAATTAACCACACTGACCCGGTGTTTTAATTCCTGTACTAACTGGCGCAGTTGTGGTACACCTGTAATTTAAAGGGGTTTACATGTAAAATTAACTCTTCATAGTCCATAGTCTTTGGATGGTTAATTGGTGCAGTAGCTATATATTTGCCTTTCATCTACATGTATAGCTGGTGACGAGTATTCAACTCCTCTATCGGATGTGAAAGGGTATGGGTTATCAGCCCAACAAACACAAGGTTTTTTTTTCTGAAAATGAACCCCAGGGTTCGACCCCAAGATCTCCATTCAACGAAAGTAAGTGATCTTGGGGTTGGATCCTGGAGTTCATTTTTATTGAGTCATAGGAATGTGTCAGGCCCCTGTGGTCTAGTGCACTAAGAATGGACAAAAGTAGGGGATGAGATTATACCCAGATGTGACCCTAACTGTTCTCACAGACTTACAGGTTCTCTTGACATTTATAACAAAATTTGCATACTTACAAGTTTAATTTAAATCTACTTTAAACCCAACCAAAAAGTTAAGTGCTGAAATATTACTTTGAAGTAATGCTCAAGTTCAAAATAATTTGTAGGCTTAGCTTTCCACCTCAATATCCATTATCCACCTAGATATAATTGTTAATTTAGGAAAAGCAAACCATACAGTATAGCAGGTGTAACAAGGTGATTGTAAAAATAAAGTACATTAAGATTCTGTTATCATGGATCAATGAAGTGATGCAGGCCACTACTGCTTAAAAGCTGGACCCCCCCCATACCAGTGAATGCTCCATTAAACACTATACACAGATACAAAACAAGTACTTTCCTCCCATATATCAATGTTTGTTTCATCAATCCCATACCTTGATTTACAAATCAATTACACACATGCAGTACTTTGTTGGGGTTTTTCCCTAATAAGCACCAGGATCTTATTTACCAGAGTTTTACATATAGTATTGCTGTGTGCAACATATATAAATCATGTACAATATTAATGCTTAGAGACACACTGTGAACAAAATGCTATACACTAAGCTAGAACTAGTAGTCGAGTCTGATACACGATTCTAGTATCTGTATAGCCTCCCTCTCAAACTTGATTTGATATCAAATACTATTCCCCCATCTATCACTGCTCTGCAGGTATAGCTATATAGGGTGTACGAATTGAACCTGCTGCCCTCATTGCATGATTCATGAGAGGTACGTGACTAAATTTGGGACCTTATCTTTTCCCATTGTTCAAAACCTTTTTACTTCCTAATGTCTCCCTTGACATTGTCTTACTATTGACCTTCAGATGAGCATTCACCCATATGGGTGTCTTTGGCAAAATGCTTCAGTGGAGATATCACATGGAGACAAACAAGAACATACTGCTACCTCCCAAAATAAACTCACATTCATCACACCCATTCATCTCACACAAAGGGGAGGCTGTCACAGCTGTAAATAGGACATAGAAAATACAAACAAACAAACCCCTATCCATCATTCAATATGTAACATGCATGGCCATAGCTGGTTAGACGAAACCTAGCAATATAGGTGGAGACACGTAGGTAGACACATAGATGGAGACATGTAGGTGGAGACACGTAGGTGAAGACATGTAGGTAGAGATATGTAGGGAGACATGTAGGTGGAGACACGTAGGTGGAGACATTTAGGTAGAGACATGTAGGTAGAGACATGTAGGTGGAGACACGTAGGTGGAGACATTTAGGTAGAGATATGTAGGTAGAGACACATAGGTGGAGCTAGACATTTAGGTGGAGACACATAGGTTGAGACACATAGGCGGTTACCCTGTATAACTATAACTAGCGTAGTGTAACTTGCTTGCAAAATATGAGTTGTCAGTGAAAAGGATATGATAGCATAATACAATAACAATATTGAATAAGTAAGGGTTCAGAAGAAGTGATGATGGGAGACAAACAAATGGAGCAGTTATATCCTCTGGTAGTACTCTTTGTATCAAGGGGAACCAAAACAATCTCTGATGTTTCAGTTATTCACAGCTACTAACATGTTTATTTTGTACTTAAATTAAAAGTGTAATCATCCTCAAAATATAATCATGATATTATTAATGCCTCTATATATATCAACGAGAATGTGGAACACAATTATAACTCTACATGAGAATGCTATATATGATAAACTTTATAAAATTTCAATATAAAAATACAGAAAGATCTTGTATGCCTACTTTGTGCTTCCAGACTTGCTTGATGGATTCTCCCAGAATTGGTTGTTTCCAGCTGAATTGATGAACGGCGCCAATGGAATACATCAGACGTACTTGAGCATTCTGTGAATGTGTCACTCTCAAAGCTGTCGTGTCTGCCATCATGCCAGCGGTCGTAAATCTCAAATAGCAAATCATCAACCAAAGATGACTGATGTTCCAGTCGCCAACTGCTGTGTTGGAATTTAAGAATCCCTTTCCCTCCAGTGTGATTTCCCCTTGGACCTTGGGAGGGGAGGGACAATACATGTACAGAAGAATGTGTTGCCATAGTAACTGCATCTGCAGAAATTTATAGTTCTAGAGGTGTTAACACCCCTAACATAATCTATGAACAATGCATATCAAATGAGAAAATCATTTAAATGTTTAACACGTTGAGATAACACCAACATATCAGCATGGACAGGTAACTGGTTACAATATTAAGGTTAGTAACTGTTGGATGCCCTCTGACATTTTGGTCATTTGCACTGTAACATATTGTAAACTCATGGCCAGTCATGCATTTAATCCGTGGCATACGCATGGAGAATAATGCATATGTGTGAACGGAGAATATAGACTAAGGGCCTATGCATGTGGGACCCATTCAACCATTACTGTACTACACTGCCACCAGCAGCTAAGTTTAGTAGTCTGTCGTAGGACAAGTGGTAAAATCCCAGACAATGATATGTCAGCACACAGTGTGAACTAATATAGAATGATACATTTCCGTCGCATGTTGACGTGTCTCCATATCATGGTGGGACGAAAACATCTGTTGCTCGCCCTGTCGACTCGACGTTCCTCATATCACAAGTGTAAGGATATCAATAAAAATATTGACTTGAATTTTGTGCCTTCAAAACTGAAGAGTTCTCATTACGCAATCCAACTTTCGCTTTGACGGTACCGGTCAGCTCATGGGCCCAATTTACCCTGTGTCCGATAAAGTGATGATTATTCAACGACATACGTACAGTTTTGCAATGTATGACGTGTTGTAGCAATAGGCCTAACTGAAACATTATAATGAATCACTCTGATATAACAATGTATAACTTAAAAAAATGCATTTATTGGGTCTAGTAAACATCTAAAGAAAAATCCCAGACGCGTATAGCCGCCACGTATACACACCAAAATACATGTACCCCAATGTTGATATTGTAGCGATGCATGTATACAGGTGTGTTATCCTTGTTTGTGATACTGCACTGCGTGTTAACTCTATGTTCCGTTTCATAGATATTCGCAGGTGTACATCTAGATGTTTCATGTGGACAGGTGGACGGACATTTCGCGCCAACTTCCCGTCATACATTACTTACAAGCAATCTGTGAGTATTGCTAAACAATACATGTCCCTACCGACGCCCTCAAGTTAAAACTTTAGCCAAATTTGAGAAAAAATGGTTAGCCAAAACTGAAACATGATCATTTTATGAAAATAAGTTCTGTAAATTAAACTCTATATGGTTGAATTCTTTTGGCATGTCTACTATAGATCTACAGAGTAAAAGAATCTAAAGTGAATGTAAAGGGAAATGTGTTATAACAGCCTTGGATTGAAATATAAACACGATTCTGCATAGCACAGCATAGTAGTACACTGATTTTATTCCAAAAAAATCTCATATCTGTGAACCATTATTAAGTGAATGGTGTGTCATTATAAAACTTTAACCAAAACTTTCACCTGAAGAATACAGAGAAAAACGTTAAGTTCATAATATATGCAAAAAATTTCAAAAAATGAAAATATTTTTTTCATTTTTAACTGTACAAAAGTAATGTCACACACCCAAAGAACCTCTATGCAAAGAAGCAGCATCCTAATACCATTATTAAGTGAATGGTGTGCCATTATAAAACTTTAACCAAAACTTTCACCTGAAGAATACAGATAACCAAAACTTTCACCTGAAGAATACAGAGAAAAACGTTAAGTTCATAATATGCCAAAAATTTCAAAAAATGAAAATAATTTTTTCAGTTTTAACCGTACAAAAGTAATACCACACACCCAACGAACCTCTATGCAAGGAATCAGCATCCTAATACCATTATTAAGTAAATGGTGTGCCATTATTAAACTTTCACCGAAACTTTAACCTCAAGAATACAGCAAAAACATCCCAATCAATGGGTAAATTCAACTCTATAGGGTTGAATGAACAATGTTTCCAGCCCCTGAAAAATATTCAGGTATTCTTTTGGTATGTCTACTGTACAGAGTAAAATAATCTAAAGTGAATTTAAAGTGAAATGTGTAATAACAGCCTTGGATTGAAATATAAACATGATTCTACATAGCACAGCATAGTATATATGTAGTACACTGATTTTATTCTTAAAGAATATCATATCAGTGTACCATTATTAAGTGAATGGTGTGCCATTATAAAACTTTAACCAAAACTTTAACCTGAAGAATACAGAGAAAAAAGTTAAGTCCATAATATGGAGGGGAAAAAAAATCATTTTTGACTGTACAAAAGTAATAACACACACCCAAAGACCCTCTATGCAAAGAATCAGCATCCTAATACCATTATCAAGTGAATGGTGTGTCATTATAAAACTTTAACCAAAACTTTAACCGGACGGACGGCAAAGCCTTTATTCCCACCGGTTTTACCGGTAGGGGACTAATAAGAGCCTGTCCACTGGTTAGAGTAGAAACATATAACCAGATACATGTTTCTGGTGAGATACCACATTTACCGATAATGACATGACAAGACGGAAAAGATATATACATGTTAGTCTACTTATTTTAAATGTTGGTCTGCGCATACGAAACTATCGTCCAGACGGTTGGTTCCACTCGAGCGGTGTTTTGACGAGGAAGGAGTTCTTGTATAAACCAGAGTCATGAGGTGCATGGTCGTCCCAGAACGCTACTTCTACTGTTACCAGTTGGAGGTCTAGAACTGACATAAGACCCGACATCTATGGAACGCACAATTAACAAATATTCAATTAATTGAACATATCTTCAAATAAATGAAGATAGGTTCAATTCAATGAAAGCTAGGTTTAATTCAATTAGAGATAGGCTCAATTAAATAAGAGAAAGGTTCAATTCAATTAGGGATAGGTTCAATCTAATTGAAGATAGATTCAATTTAATTAAAGATAGGTTCAATTCAATTGTACCTATCTTTAAATAATTAAAGATAAGTACAAATAATTGGACCTATCTTCATTTGAATTGAACCTATTTTCAATTAATTGAACCTATCTTCAAATAATTGAAGGTAGGTTCAATAAATTACCATGTCTAATGAAAACTCCCATTAACTTATCATGGGTGATTTTAATTTCCCCAAAATAAACTGGGATTCATATTCACTAAGTAATGACCAGGAAAGTGAAAATTTTGTAGAATGCTTTAGAAACAATTATTTAACACAACATGTCAGGAACTACACTAGAATGAGGATAGGATGTGAACCAACTGTGCTTGATATAATAATTACTAACGAAGAGGAAATGGTGAAAGATATAGTACACCAAATCCCACTCGGCCACAGTGATCACTTCGTTCTGAAGTACAAGTTTATCTGTTATAGTCAGAAACCTGATAAAGATGTATACCGGAGAAAATATAACAAGGGAGACTTTGATTGCATGGAAAAAGATCTGAATATTAGTTGGGGCGAGATTCTGAGGAAGTTAGACATAAAATCAACAAAAAACACAGGGCTTAGCAAAGATATATGGAAACAAGATGCGAGCTAGAATACATGTATAAGGAATACTGTAAGCTGAGAAATCAAGTCAAAGGCTTATAAAGGAAATCTAGACAAGAAATTGGGAAAAAAAGCATTGCATGGAATACAAAAGAAGACCCAAAGAAATTCTGGAAATACATCAACTCAAAACAAAAAGTGAAAGCTGGCATATCAGAACTAAAGGCTTGAGTGGTGACACCGCAAAAATGGCTGTGACAAGGACAAAGCTGATGTACTTACTACGTTCTTTAGTAGTGTGTTCACGGAAGAACCGCGAGGAGAAATACCAACAAGGCCAACAGAAAGCATGTTTAAGGATCCGATATGTAGTGAGGAACTCGTCAGGAAAATTCTAGGAAAATTGGACGAAAACAAATCTCAGGGCCCACACCAAATGCACCCAAAAGTATTGAAAGAACTTCAACAAGTCTTATGCAAACCTCTAAATATTATTTTCAACAAATCACTGGAATCTGGTAGAGTACCATTAGTGTGGAAAGAAGCTAACATCACGGCAAGTTTTAAAAAGGAATCGAGAACAGAACCTGGAAACTACCGACCTGTAAGCCTCACAAGTATCGTAAGTAAAACAATGGAAAGGATAATATGGGATGCAATTGTTAAGCATATGGATATAAATAACATGTTTAGTTATAGGCAATTTGGGTTCATGTCAAAACGGTCAACGGCGCTACAACTTTTAATGGTTCTGGAGGATTGGACTAAAATTTTAGATTAAGGAGGAGAGATTGACGTGATCTACATGTACTTCATGAAGGCCATCGATAAGGTCCCACATGGACGACTAGTAGGAAAAGTTAGAAGCTACGGTATTAGCGAACGGGTCATATCATGGATAGAAAGCTTTTCAAGTAGTTATAAACAACGGGTAGTGGTTAATGGAGCAGTATCAGAAGAACACCAAGTAACCAGCGGAATACCACAAGGAAGTGTTTTAGTCCCAATATTGTTTGTTAGTTATATACAATGATTTACCAGAATTTGCGGACCATACTAAGATGATAAGGAATTACTTCAAAAAGATTTAATTACATTAAAATCTTGGTCTGATATACACTTGTATGGTTGTTAAAGTTTCATCCACAAAAACGCAAAGTACTTTCAGTCAATGGCAAAAACACGAGGAGTTACTATATGCAAGGATCTAGTGAGGAGAAGATCGACCTGGAAATATAACACAGGAAAAAGACATCGGTGTGCTAGTAGACGGAGATCTTACTTTCACCGCTCACATTCAGCAAGCAGTAAATAAAGCGAATAGTATACTTGGGCTTATTCGCAGATCGTTCGTGTACTTAGATCAGACAACATTCAAGCAGTTATTCAAGGCTTTGGTTAGACCACATATCGAATACGGTGCTATTGTGTGGTGCCCCTATAAAATAAAAGATATTAAAACATTGGAAAATGTGCAAAGAAGAGCAACTAAGTTAATTTCAGGATATAAGAGCTACCATACAGCAGGAGACTAAAAAACCTAGGGCTCCTAACGTTGGCCTATCGGCGATTAAGAGGAGACATCATAATTGTTTTTCGAATTATATACAAGGAGCACGACCACAGGGTCACAAATGGAATTTTTGAGATTGAAAAATCAAACCGAACAAGAGGACATACATTGAAGATTAAGAAGAAATACTGCAAGTGCGAGGTCAGAAAACATTCATTCATATTTGGAATCGTGGACATCTGGACAGTCTTACCGAACGTGTTGTTGTTTCAACCTTGATATCCACTGGAAGGACCTTGATATCAAATACAACCATTTGGCGGGTTATAACACAACATCCGGAAGAAACACTAATATTTTGATTCGATAATTGAGATATGGATATAGAGGCATATTGCATGCATTCATTATTTATCATATCATATCATGTTAATTGAGTATATGTGGCGTTCCATAGACATCTGATTAACTCATCAGAGCTAATGTACATACATAACGGAGTTGGCCAAATCTGGGGCACTGAGGTACCCACAGCTGTAGTACCGTAAAATGATGCGGAGATCTTTTTAATTTAGTATAAACTTTATTTCATTCAATGTACATCCTTTACATTCAATACAGCGAACACACTTAAGGATGAATTGGATTCGGAAACAAGTGTTAAACACTTGTGTAAGATCCGTCTCCAGTACAGTAAACACATGAATTTAAATGATACATGATGTAGTTGATGTATATATATATGTATACGAAAAACAGTAACGTAATTACAGAAAAAAAGTGGGATAGGAAAGTGGAAAAGGGTTATGAGGGAGAGGGGGGCGGGGGGGGGGGGGGGGGGGGGGCGGGGTTTTCAGCATGTCAGTTAAATAGTTTGACAATGAAACAACGAGAACAGAAAGTTTTCGACAACTGTGGAATGAGATAAAAGATAATTCAGACAGGAAATAGGAGTATGAGCATCAGTCAAATTAATGAAGTCAGGAAGGGAGTTCCAGGGGCGAATTTCAGAAGGTAAAAACGATTTATTATATAAACTTGTGTGACAAGTGATAGGACGAAAGTTATCAGCAACACGAGTATTGTGGTCATGTATTCGGTTGTTACGTGAGGGAAGGATGTCATGAAGGAATTGGGGTGCAAGGCCATGAACCAATTTATGAAGCTGTATTAATTTATGTTGTTGTCGTCATCGTTCGAGGGGAAGCCAGCCTGTTTCAGTATAAAGCTTGACTTTACTAGTTAGTCTAGTTGCACTAGTAACAATACGTGCTGCTTCTAACTGAATGTTTTCAAGAAGGTCGTATTGAGCCTGTGTGAGACAGTCCCAGACAATGTCGCCGTATTCTATTATGGGTCGAATGAGTGTGAAATACAAGGTTTGGAGACTAAGACGATCTAACGAAAATTTGAATTTCCGCAGAATATTTATTTTGGGCGAGATCTTTGTCAATAAATAGCTGATGTGATCATCAGAGAAATACACCGAGGTGTTTGTGTAACGAAACTTCAGTAATATAAGTATTATTCATAGTCAGGGGGGATGGACGAGACTGGATTTTCGGCTTATTAATAAAATTTCAGTTTTATTAGGATTAAAAACAACCAACCAATCTTTCGACCATTCATAGATTTTGTTTAAATAAGAATTTAGAACTTCTGCACTTATTCTAGGGGTATCAATGATTACATACAAGAAAGTAAATATTTTTAAAAAAAAATTGCAAATAATTTGATAATAGAATTAATATTTTTCACAATATCATTGATGAATATAAGAAATAAAAGAGGACCAAGGTTAGTTTTGTGTATGTCTAGGTGACAGGTGGTGTAAAGGTTCTCAATAAATCTGTGTCTGTATGTGATATGGACGAGCTATTTGATCGGTGAGGACGGATGCCTCAGTTTACCTGTGTAAGATTTTTCCAGGTTGGGCACTCAGATCCCGTCTGGCTGACTAAACAGTATATTTTTGTAATCGGAAAAGCCGGTCATTATCTGGTAGGAATGTATCCACATTTTGGTTATGTAATGTTATATTTTTCTACCTGTATATAAAAGTAATTGACACTTTGTCACTGAGCAATTCCGGGGTCGAAGTGAAATTGGTCACACAAAGTTTCTGTTTTCTATTTTACTTTTTATGAATTCCTATTAAATTCATAATATTAAAATATTAATTTGGTAAATTTGTATCATTTTAAAGGTCATCTATATAGCGAGAAAATGTTGCATTTCAAACACGAATAAATATATAAAGATTTGCACAAAAATAGTCATGTAATATACCAAAATGTTTGTTTGGACATGTAGTTTCTTAGAAACACCAATAATTTGCCGTAGAAGCTATTAGTTTCTTCTATAGAGTAACTTTGTGGTAAGATGTAGCATAGGATAATTCTAAGTCACGAAAATGGTCAAACCTGAAAAATAGCCATGCTGTTATGTTCACAAGTATCTATAGCGCAGGGTAGGAGCATTTGTTTGACCGGAGTTTACTGTATCTACGTATAAACGCTTATTTTGTTCTGACCTTAAAATGCAAACGGAGGCTGTGAATAATATTACACAAATATGGCATATTGGAAGGCATTTCAATCGATAAAAATGCTCCTGTATCATACTTTTAAGACATCTGATCATCGTAAGAAGGACCCTTTAAAGTTAAATTGTTAAACTGGTGAGTTTGTGGCCTTTTTCAGAAATAAGCATTTTTAATAGGATCATTTTTGATGTTTGAAATACCTCCTTTTATGCCATATTTGTGAGATATCATTCACGACCGCCATTTGCATTTCTAGGTCCAAATAAAAACAGCGTTTATACATATAATAAAGTCAAATCTGGTCAAACCAATGCTCCTTTTTTGTGCTTTAGAAACCTTTGAGCAAAACGACATGGCTAGTTTGTGCAATATATGCTGGCATTTTTCGGAAAATAATAGTTTGTTGGCGGTTTTGACGAAAAAAAAAAGTTTGTAAATTTTGGAGCTTTTAAAAAAAGTTGGCTCCGTTACATTACAAAAGAAAGAGTTTGATTTGATACATTAAAAAGATTGAAATAATCCGAAATTCAAAATTTGCCCTCGAAAGCTAGGTCATAATCGTTTTAAATATCTAATACATGATATACAGGATGAAGATCACATTTTGTAAACTGATATAGATAGCAACGGGTGATGAATTCACAAATATGAACAATTTATTTTCAAAACGAATGAAATATTCACAATGCCATTGGAAAATTTAAAAAAAAAATTGAAAAGTTCAAATGGAAGTAAAAATGTTAAAACAGTTATTAAACTTTAAATAAAATAACGGATATGAAAAAAAAGTTGTTGCTGAAATGATTTGAAAAAGAAAGTTTGTCTTTCATTCTAGGCAGAAAAAATAAACTGTTTTCCACTGAGCTTGTAAAAAATGACCCTGATAAAAATCTCATTTTGTTTACATTTGGTATTTTTGTCGGATTGAACTCAAATTAAAAGTGAATCGAAGCTCAACCCCACTTCGACTTTTCGAGTGAACCATCTCGATGCATGTTATGAAGTAGGATTTGTCAGTAGGAGTTATTTCCCTTCAATAACTTACATGCATGTAAGTACGAAGAATGTAGGTTTATGTCGTATTTGTTTCTGTCAACAGGGTTTTTATTTCAACCAAACAAACATATCAAGAAATCAACAACAGAATCCGATTTGTTAACAAACTGTGAACCCCGGATCTTATTTATCTTCTGATCACCACACATAGTGCATATATTATGATACATGTACATTGGGTGCCGTAGTTCAAGGCCCGGTCAGTGCACGAGTCATACAGTTGTCTTCCTTCATCAAATGTGTTACTATATGCTATATATCAAATAATTAGCACAATGTATCATATGCATTAGAATGTGTTGGTGATCCGAAGATAAAGATTTGAATTTCCTGTCGTAGTTGTACCCTGTGAATATTTACATGTATCAGCATAGACAGAGTAAAGCAAGGTACAGACTGTGGTAGACCTACAGTAGACAGGCGAAGTATTCTGTGGTACGAGATTTCCTTGCGACATTTGCATTATGTAACACCGCAACCAGGAACATGTAGCCGATAAATTAGGGATACTCGATCGTGTGCGTGATAACTTTACATGTATATCCGGCTCTGAGAGGCGCTTTGGACATGAAACAGCCTACGGTCATACTGTCGCGAATGCAAAACTAGAATAGATATTTCTGATGCATATCAACTTTATCAATAATATTTCCACCAAAAGCAAATAGTGAATTATCAAAATTTTACAGTGAAAAGTGTAACTCAATTTAAGAAACAAATTGGGACATAATTTTTTTTTTTTTAAATGTAGTTTGATCGACAAACTTCATTCCGCCAATTTCCGGGCTACCGTACATTCTTTGCCGGGTGTACATTGTAGTTAACAAATATGGCCGCTGAGTACTGTACATGAACATTATGGATCAAACTATTCCTGTGATGTGTAGATGACATTGTTTTGAACACCTTATACAATTTCAAATGTAAGTTTCCATTCTTGGATTATCACAAATGTTACAAACATTTTCGGTGGAAATCAGTGTCCATGCTATACTCATTTCAACTAAATGCCGAGTGATTTTTTTTAGCAATGCATTCATTGTTTAGGCATATTATGCGTATATTACATGTATGTCCGTCCCTGATTATGTGTAGGTTATCATGTGTATGTGAATTTTGCAGAATAGATAATAAGATAGTTTCACCATTCGCTGAGATAAGTTGTGCCATATACATCGATGTGAATCAGGAATATATTTTTCATTAATAACCACGAATTAACAAAATGTTTTTATGAAATTTTATTTGATCATTGTTTAGATTATGTTTTCTTTAGCAATATAACAACAACAGCATCACATTAACAGATATTAACAGATATAGACGATCCGTCTCTTCATAAACAAGCATTGAATGACGATATTCCATATCTACAGAACTTATCCGATCAATGTCTTATACAATTTAATCCTGCACAGATCATAGCAGTCATTTTTTCTTCCAGAAATTTCCCTGGCAGACCAAAGTTTTTTTTTCTTTAGATTTTTTTAATGCTTTTCAAAACAGAGTATAGAAATCTACAATACAAAACCAGGGATATACACATGTACACAGATATACATATGTACGTCTCTGACAAAACATACAACCACAGTAACACAACTCTATCATTTCTATGTGTTTTCAACATGAGGGCACCAGACTTGGTTCCCATATTCAATGTGTGATCTGTTTGAATGAAAGATATCACTTAAACGTCAGATCAATCACCCATTCAAAATGAAAGAAAGAAAAATATGTCCATTTGGTATAATGATTATTTTAAAACAGGAAACAAGTATTTATTTTATGAGCGATGGTTTACAACGGTTACTATAATTATAAATGACTTAATAATAGATAACACTTCTGGTACTTTTTATAGTTTTGTAGAATTTTCACACAAAAAAATATGTAAAACCCTAACTTTCTCCTTGTGACATTTGCATAATGTAACACCGCAACCAGGAACATATAACCGATAAATTAGGGATACTCGAGTGATAACTTTACTTGTATATCCGGCTCTGAGAGGCGCATTGGACATGAAACAGCCTACGGCCATACTGTCGCGAATGCAAAACAAGAAGTAGATATTTCTGATGCCTATCAACTTTATCAATAATATTTCCACCAAAAGCAAATAGTGAATTGTCAAAATTTTACAGTGAAAATTGTAACTCAATTTAAGAAACAAATTCGGACATAATTTATTTTTTTAAAATGTAGTTTAGATCGACAAACTTCATTCCGCCAATTTCCGGGCTACCGTACATTCTTTGCCACTTTGTGTACATTGTAGTTAACAAATATGGCCGCTGAGTACTGAAAATGGACATTATGGATCAAACCATTCTGTGATGTGTGGATGACATTGTTTTGAACACCTTATACAATTTCAAATGTAGGTTTCCATTCTTGGATTATCACAAATGTTACAAACATTTTCGGTGGAAATCAGTGTCCATGCTATACTCATTTCAACTAAATGCCGAGTGATTTTTTTTTTCGGCATAGCCGTGTAATTTTCTTTTGGCCCCGGATATGACGCGACAGGTGGCGTTACTGGTCAAGATGAAATATGTGATTGGTCAATGTAGCGGTAAATGCAAAATGAAGATATGCAGTTATAAACGAAACAAAGTTAAGATTGAATGCAAGCCGAATAAGTGGATGTATCCTTCCAAATGACACATTTATAAAATTATATTTCTGATTCAAATGCAGTCAAATTATCACCAAAAATGATTCAAACTAGTATGATATTGTTATCCATGCTGAAACACATTAGTTCGTTCATTTATTTCAACAGCAGTTTTATATTATAACCACAAGCATTAGAACTATGCCGTTTATCATTTTTAAAGATATTTCTTGTTAAGCAATGCATTCATTGTTTAGGCATATTATGCGTATATTACATGTATGTCCGTCCCTGATTATGTGTAGGTTATCATATGTATGTGAATTTTGCAGAATAGATAATAAGATAGTTTCACCATTCGCTGAGATAAGTTGTGCCATATACATCGATGTGAATCAGGAATATATTTTTCATTAATAACCACGAATTAACAAAATGTTTTTATGAAATTTTATTTGATCATTGTTTAGATTATGTTTTCTTTAGCAATATAACAACAACAGCATCACATTAACAGATATTAACAGATATAGACGATCCGTCTCTTCATAAACAAGCATTGAATGACGATATTCCATATCTACAGAACTTATCCGATCAATGTCTTATGCAATTTAATCCTGCAAAGATCATAGCAGTCATTTTTTCTTCCAGAAATTTCCCTGGCAGACCAAAGTTTTTTTTTCTTTAGATTTTTTTTAATGCTTTTCAACACAGAGTATACAATACAAAACCAGGGATATACACATGTACACAGATATACATATGTACGTCTCTGACAAAACATACAACCACAGTAACACAACTCTTTCATTTCTATGTGTTTTCAACATGAGGGCACCAGACTTGGTTCCCATATTCAATGTGTGGTCTGTTTGAATGAAAATATCACTTAAACGTCAGATCAATCACCCATTCAAAATGAAAGAAAGAAAAATATGTCCATTTGGTATAATGATTATTTTAAAACAGGAAACAAGTATTTATTTTATGAGCGATGGTTTACAACGGTTGCTATAATTATATATGACTTAATAGATTACACTTCTGGTACTTTTTATAGTTTTGTAGAATTTTCACACAAAAAATTATGTAAAATCTTAACTTTCTCACATATCCAGGTTTTATTAACAATATATAAAGCTATATGTCCAATGATGTTACTTTAAATACTTTAGTTATCCATGTATACCTTTAAATATAGAAATATCCATGACGCATAAAAGAGGCACTCAAGATTTTTATAAGTTGTGCCAAAATAGTACCATATCCACTGGAAAAAACAAACGGAATGTATTGTTTGAATTTGATGATGACACATGGAAATTGATATACAAAAAAAAGTATGTACAATTCCCTTTACAGGAACTAAACATTCAAGATTACAATGGCTTCATAGATCAACCCGTTTTAACAACGAATTATTGTTATTAATTTTTATAAGTTGTGCCAAAATAGTACCATATCCACTGGAAAAAACAAACGGAATGTATTGTTTGAATTTGATGATGACACATGGAAATTGATATACAAAAAAAAAGTATGTACAATTCCCTTTACAGGAACTAAACATTCAAGATTACAATGGCTTCATAGATCAACCCGTTTTAACAACGAATTATTGTTATTAATTTTTATAAGTTGTGCCAAAAATAGTAACATACCAACTGGAAAACATAGATTGAATGAATTGTGCGAATTTGATGGTGACACATTGAAAATAATATATATGATTTCCTTAAAAGTAATTACAACGGCTTCTTACCGAATTTGTTCATTGTTTTCAATATAAGATCGAGATAAAGACTATAATTCACAAACTATAAGAATGTGATAAAATATTTCTACACAATTCTCAGTTCCTTGATGCGTTGTTCATCCAACTTTGTTTTTACAAGGAAACCTTGATTTTCAGCTCATTTATTAATCAAAATAATAGCAGTAGTAGGTAGATAATACCATAATTTTAAAAATAAAACAATATATTGAGATATGTTTACAAATGTCATTGTCGGTATCTGTCATGATAATCCTATCAGATGCATATTATACTCAGAAATATATTGCCGATAATAAAAGTGAATTATTTTTATCGAAATTTAATGGCGAATGAAAAAAAATGGAAAATCTAATTCTTATTGCTTGAAAAATGTATTTGCCAAAATATGAACTCCAAAATATTCTTACACAAATATGTACTGCTAAATGCCTGTACATTATACCTTAGACTCCATGAACTTTCTGACACATCTGTGATGAGGGTTCTCGTACCTTTTTCTTTGGATGCTGTATTTATCTGGAATAACTGAGATATACGCAAGAATCAGTTTCCAAGATCGATATGTTTATTCTTTGACTGCTGCGTCCAGAGTGACGCTTTCTCTTGGAAACAGATGGTATATCTCAACTTCGAGATATTTCATTTGACCAATGAAATGTGTAGGGATTAATTATCACCCAATGAAATTACTTTCCCTAATCAATATTTACCCAAAGGGTAGACTAAAAATGGGGTCTGTGCATGTGTGCAGTATACCCTATATGTTAAAACCTGTTTTACACAACATGTATACGTAACTATACAGCGTGTTCTTAATCCCAGGCGATAATCGCCCTATGCGCGTTTCACCTGTACTGGAATGTCACAAGCGCATGTGAAAGCTTGCTTAATTATATAATTACCTAACTTCAAATGGTTAATACTGTTTGGAATGTAACTGTTTATAATTGGTATACCTTTTTGACTATAGCAGAGATTTGTGTCAGACACCTAAATTGGCTTATACCTGTTAGACAACATAACGTCTATTATTTAAGACTATGTCCAGAATTTCTTAACACCAATTAATTCTAATACAAATTAATTTCCAATAACAACAGTAAAACTATCCTAATTCTAAACGTATGTGAAGTTTAAAAATTGTTCTCCAATTTTTATGTTATATAAAAATGTTTCTATTTTAATTTATATATAAAATATTTCTATTTTTAATTTATATATAAAATATCGCTTGAAACAGCGTGACAGATTTTCCTCCCTATTAAGAAAAAAGAATTCCTCCGAATTCAGAAAGAAAAATAAATTATCAAATCAAACAAAAATGAAATATTTGGAAGTATTTACAGCAACCACCAATAGTATCATCAAATAATCATCAATGTAATAAATCTCACAATCTGTTATCAATAGATATTTAACCATATTATATATATAAATTAAATTGAATTGTCCATTGTAGATGGGTGATGTTCAGTGTATATATATATACATATCACTTTGTAAATATGCTGTATATTTCACAGCATCATATCATCACATGACATCACTGGTTATGGCAATTAATCCAATCAGGAATGATAATCCATTTAGGAAACAATGATCACTTTGGACAGTTCCGGTGTCCAGTTCCGGTGTCCCGCGAATACACATGTTGAAGTCCAATCACATAGAATAATTCTTTACAAGTGCTCCTCACTTTGAATGTTCTGACATTAGCCATAAAACCTACACACACTAGTGGTCAAGTCAATATGAACTAACCCATGGTTAAATGCAATATACATAGAATATAAAGTTATACACTAAATGTCCACATGTTTCCATTATAAATGAATGGAAATCTTTATGCAATTAAAAATCATTTAAAGTAAATGAAAACAAAAATATGTACAATATGTACAATGGAAGTATAGATCGATGCCTTTTGGGATTCTAGCCAGCAAGAAGTTTAAAATATTTTTAACCTGAATCTAAATTTGGGTACAATTTGTCCTTGTTGACCTGGGATGTTATCTTATTAGAACTTATCACAACAGGGTACATAACTCTCCCTAACTTTTTATATAACAAAGCAGTAAATGTTGTATTAACAATTCTATGTGTTCTATATGCCAACAGAGGATTTAGATATATTTTTGAAGGTACATTAAAGTTTCGACCAAAACTATTGTCTTTGATGGTAAAATCTGCCCAATTAATATCCAAAAATGACCTGATTCCAAAAGTAATTTTGAAATCTGATAAAGAAGTAGCTGTGGTGAAGCTAACACTATCATATGCATAGGGTAAATCTACTACAGGCAGTAGGACTGTGTCCTGATTGTTGGTAAGTTCAAGAACCAACTTGAACTTATCTCTCTTGAAGAACTTGTAAATGATATAAACAAAAATAATGATAATACACAAAATACTTAATATCTCTGAAGATGTGTAAATGTGTGGCACTAGATTAACTGTGGTTGTAGTTGTAGTAATATCTGTAGATGGTGTTGTATAGTGAAAAACTGGTTGGAGAACAAAGCTGTGAGATTGTTCTGCCTTTGAAAGTAATGTCACTGTTGTAACTAAAGCTCTATATTTCAAAAACAAAAATACAAATGCTAAAAGATTGATCACAGCTAAAGCTACAGAAATATATGACAAAATTGAAGAAAAATCTATTCCTGGTGATATGTTAGATTGGTAGTCTAGCATTGACTCTTACAACTTTTGAAAAATTACTTTATTTGCTTTTGCTGCTGAAGCAACTTTCTTCAGATTTAACTTTGCTTTCTGTTCAGTGTTTATGATGTTTGTGAAGTTGTGCGAGAACATTTTAAAATGTGGTAATTGTATATCTAACATTTGAGCAAATGTTGAATTTGGCTGTAGCTGTTTTACAGATGCATTGAAAAAGAAGTATTAAATTCACTGCATGTACTTCTGAAATGTCATGAGAAGAGTTTGTGTTACATCTATTCCAGTATGGAGGTAAATACATGGAAGAACTTGAGAAAGAACATCTACATGGTATCTCTATTATACAAAAAGAACAGCCTTTTTTAACAGTTTTTGAAGTTTCACAAGTCAAAGTAATGTCTGAAACATTAATCAAAGCTAAATGACTATGATTTAGATGAATAAGAGTAGGTCTGATAATGTCTTGTATAAAATTAAAAACACAGTTAGTGTCAATGCTGCTTTTGTTGGCATTTAAGAGGCTAATTAAACAAGACTTGTCTGTGTCATTCCTCAAAATAATATGTTGTTGACAATGCCAAATATGACTATCGCTTGAACAAGACTCTAAGTCTTTTGTAGAAACTTCACTAAATAACCTGCCATCTTGTGATAACAACAAGTGGTCCTTTGAGTTGTCAAGTTGAGTACCATGACGTGTGGTTGCATTCAATGGAACAGGAAATGTATTAACTTTGTATAATTGTAAGGTGATTGTAGTGATTGGGAATTGAACAGCTACTAAAATGTTGGAGAACCTACGAAAAATTGTGAATTTTGCATGCTTGTAATAAAATGTTGGGTGAGAATGTGTCAAATAAAAATTATGTGCCTGTACCTTATCCTGTATATATGATAAAACTGTACTTAAGGTATGATGAGGTATTAACAAGGGAGACAACTTTCCTTGCATTGTGGCTAATACACCCATTAACAATTCCTCATATCTATTCATAATTCTCAAAGTAAGGCGGGTTTGTTTTGTCATTGCTGACACTAACCTAGCTTGTGCTACCTGACTTGATACTAAAGACTTATTAAAATTTTCTCCTAACTTCTCAATTGCTTCATGATTGTCAGTGAGACTTTGGAAAACATTATCAATTCTGGAATCAAAATTTCTGATTGCTGCTGTAAAAATATCAATCTGATGGGATGAAGCCTTGGCCATCTTTTGCTGATCAGCCCTAATCATAGCTACATTACGAGATAAACTTGTTAAATCAGATGTGGTAGAGGTTCCAAAAAGAGTTTTAGCCAAAGATCCTATAAAAGGTAAAAATGATCTACGCTTTCTAGATATGGGCAACCTAATCGAAGGATGATGAGGTAACAGTGTCCTGATTTCTCCCAATATTGTGCCTACATCGACTGATGTCTGCCTATGTAATGCTACCATTTCCATCATTGCTTCGTTATACCATGGACAATTTAAACAAGGTGATGGTTTCTCTGTGACAAATGGAAAAGGTTGTAGTTCGATTTCGAAAAAATGTTCCCAATAGTTTCCTGAGGGATAAACGGTGCCTTTTCCCTCAAATGTAACACCATAATTGAAAAGTTCTTTGGTTTTATCATATGGCTTTCCTTCCACATTCCCATATGCCATGGCGATAAAAAGGAAGCTAAGAAGCACAAAGGAATTCATCTTGATAGGTTTACCTACAAAGAGATGGAAAGGGTCTTAAATGCAATTGTTTTTTTTTTACTTTCCAAGATTTTGAAATATTATTTTTTTTGTTTTTGTTTTTGTTTTTTTATATATCTATACCGGTATACTTATCCATATCAATAAGGTTGGTAGTAAAAATTATGGGTATTACATGATTAACCCTAGCACTAATAAACAAGTCTCAAGTGAGAAAAATTGTTATTTTAACTAACATCCATAGGGAATATAGATAAGAAAAAAAAATATGTCTAAAAATGTAGGTATTAACAAGATAGCTCCAATACTGTTCTACAACTAACCTCTGCAAGGAATTTCTGTGGAATTTTATGTAGAAACATAAAAATAGCCAATATTTCAGGATAACTTTTCTTGGGTAACATTGAATTATACTGATCTCTAAGACTTATTATATGATACCTCTAAGATACAATACTTTGTAGTATCTCCAATATTCGAGTACTCAACATATATATAAACAATAATACATGAATTATCATGTTTCATACATTAAAGCTATAACTGCTTTACCAAACACTTATACTGTACATGTTCCTCACATGTAATCAATAACTACTCTGTATGAGACCTCAGTATAATTTTCCCTATATATATCACTTATGTGTATATCTCTAGTAATACAACAATATGAAAGAGTTATGATGTTGTAAAAATATCCAAACTGTACCACAAATCTATCAAGTAAACAGTTATTTTCTTGTAAAGAAAGATCTTTTTCTTCTACGTCCCGTTTTAGTATGTGTCTTATTATACTCCTCAACAACTTCTGGCCTAACGTTCGTGCTTGGTATCCACTCCGTTCCTGGATAACCTAACCATTTTACCCTAAACTGCTGAATTCCTGCCCTAACTCTACTGCCTAAGATTTTCTCTATAGGATATTCTTCTTGAGATCTATCTACTTGAGAATCAGGCTGAGAAGGGTTAATAGGATCATCTTGTGACTGAGACAAGTCTATGAGTGGGTTCTGGGGAGGTTCGGGTGGATCTGGTGCATCCCTTTTGCGATCTTGTATATCTACAGGGGGATCTGGGGGTACCCTTGGAGGATCTGGTTGATTTTCATCTATTGGATTAGACCTAAGTTTATGATCTATATCCAATAAATGCTTGATACGTGAAGCATTAACTAGGGATTCTACCAACTTACCTGTAGCAGTGTTCCTAAGCTTATAAGTATAGTTTGGACCGAGTCTGACTATCCTATATGATCCTTTATACTTTTTATGAAGTTTGGAAGACTCACCTTTCTTGACTTGAGGGTCTGATAATAATACTATATCATCAATTTGAAAGTCTGGTTCCTTTGCCTTTTATATCATGATGCTCTTTCAACTTAGCTTTCCTTATCTCTATATTCTCTTTTGCTATCTTTTCAGCTACTTTTGTGTTCTCTATGATTTCATTAAGTACCTGTTTCTGATTCTTACCAATAGAGTCTTTTGGTATGAGCTCAGTATCTACTGGCATTCTCATTTCCATACCAAATGCAATATAAAATGGCGAGAATTCAGAAGCTTCTGTGCTAGGTGTCATTCTATAAGCCATCATAATACCTGGTAACTTATCTGGCCAACTAGTTTGATCTCCATCGCAACATGCTCTTAAATTTGCTCCTAACGTACTGTTTGTACGTTCAACCACCGAGTTAGTCTGTGGATGGTAGGAACTAGTATGAGCGACCTACACTAAAGAATTCGCATAGAGCTGAGATCAACTTACCCATGAAGTTCTTACCTCGATCCGAAATAAGCACTGATGGACAACCATACCTGGTAAAGATTTCTTTATACAGTACCTTAGCTATCTCTGATGACTCTTGGCTACGTAATGGATGCGCTTCGCACCACTGAGAAAAACTGTCAACTACCAAGAGAATATAGGTGTATTTCTCTTTACTCACAGGTAATGGACCTAAGATGTCCATGTGCCATCTCTCAAACAAACTTTGCAGCTACTGGTAATGGTGTTAAGGGTATCTTACCTTTGTTGTAGTCTCGTTTGCATGTTTAACAGACTATGCAGGATTTGACATATGTTTCAACGTCTGTGAACATAGAAGGCCAATAGTACCTAAGTTTCAATGCACAATGGGTACGATTGATGCCCATATGTACACCTCCCGCGTGACTGTCATGGAAAGCCTGAATGATATTTCTCCTGTATGTCCTTGGCACTGCTAGTCTCTTTACAAACCTAATAGGACCTTTAATACCTGTAGTCCTTTGGTTCCATATATGATAGAGCACACCTTGATGATCGATCTCAAAGGAATGAGACTGGGCTACTATAGATCTAGCTTTATGTTTGTCATCAGGCAATTTGTCTGAATACTTGTAATCTACAATAGCCTTTAAACAGTCATCATTTCTCTGTTTCTCAATCAGTTCTTGTGTCCTGATCTGGTTGATATCAAGAGGACTTTTAGGTTGTATGTCATTCAAATCTAAGACTAAATCATCATCTGGCTCAGGTGCACTTACCTCGAGTACTGAGGGTACTGGTATCTGCAGCTTGTCAACATCCAAAAATTGTACTTGAAGCCACTCACCTTTGACCTCAGGGTCAATGGTATGATCATCTGATTCACTCAATAAACTTTGAGTGATGATGGATGAAGCTTGGGGAATTATACTTGCCTCATTCACCTCTTGTGAGTGTGACTTACTTGATTGTTCTGTCTCCTCATAGGTACGTCGAGATAGTGCATCTGCATTCTGGTTTTTAACACCTGGCTTGTGGTGAATAGTGATAGCCTTGGATTTTTAATGACCATCTACCTAACCTACCTTGCTTGTCCTTTATGGTCTTCAGGTATTTGAGAGCCAGATTATCTGTGTATACTGTAAAATGTCTATTGGCTAGATATGGATGATACACCTGTACGGCCTCTACTAATGCAAGACATTCCTGTTCAGAGACTCCAAATTTGAGTTCATTATTTCTAAGTGCCCTTCCTCCATATGCAATGACTCGTTCTCTACCCTGATCATCTAACTGACCTAACACCCATCCAATAGCAGTACCAGAAGCATCGGTGGACAAAACAAACTCTCTGTCCATCTGTGGAAATGCTAAGATAGGCGGTGACACTAAACACTGTTTAAGAGTCTCGAAGGCCTTTTGACAATCGGTAGACCAGTAAATTTTGGCATCCTTTTGTAAAAGCTTGTGTAAGGGTCTAGAAATCTTAGCAAAGTCTTTGACAAAACGTTTGTAATAGGTACAAAGCCCAATGAAAGCTCTGACATCACGAACCTTACGAGGCACTGGAAAATCTCTTACCTTGTCCGTGGTAGCTGGATTAACCTCTACACCATTCTTAGACAAGAAATGACCTAAGTACTCAACTCTCTTCAGTGCAAACTGGCATTTCGATGGCTTAAGTTTGAGATTTGCTTCACGCAATCGGTCGAAAACTTGCTGCAAATGATTTAAATGTTGGTGGAAGTCTTTACTGTAAATAAGGATATCATCTACATAGACGAGAACAAATTTCCAGAAAAGACCTCTTAACACTTGAGCCATCACCATCTGAAAGCTCATTGGTGCATTCATTAAACCGAATGGTAATGTCAAGTCTAACACCGAAAACGGTTAAGATTTTGACTTACCTACACTGTCGAACACATCCTCTAATCGTGGCAGTGGGAAGCTGACAGGACGAGTCTGAGCATTCAGACCTCTGTAATCAACTGCAAATCTGTACTCACCTGTCTTTTTCCGTACCATTACCACGGGTGCGTTCCATACTGAGACTGACGGTTCTACAATGTCATTGTCTAGCATCTCTTTGACCTGACGTTCAACCTCAGCCTTAACAGCTGGAGAATGCCTATAAAATCTTTGTCTATGTGGGGGAGCATTGTCCGTCTCTATTCTATGGTAGTGTACATCTGTACAGCCTAATTCCTCTATACTCACAGCAAATACATCCCTATTCCTGCCTATAAAATGCAGTAACTGAGTTTTCTGATCCTCAGTGAGATCAGCATCATCTAAAGGAATACCTAATGACTGTGCAGTTTGTAACAACTTAACACTATCCTCTGATGTTATGTTACATACACATGGTTGAACCTTACCTTTGTCTTTTTCATGTACATTAGATTCAGATAATTCAGAAATAGAACTTGCATCTATGGGTAACAACTTACCTACAATTGTGCCAGCTTTTAGACAGATGGGTATGTTATTTGGGTTCAGAAGCATACATACAGACTTACCTTTCCTACAGGTAATGACTATTTTAGCACCAACTAATTTACTAGTCTTACATAGATCTACTCCTGGCTCAAGTATTGCAACCGAGCCTTCTGGGATTCTGGACAACTTAACCGTAACTAAGATCTGCTCCTGTGGCTGGACAGTAACGGTAGTACTTACTCTAGCTACCCCGACATTGAATACAGAATGGGTCTTACACTGTACCAAAGCGGACCCTACCAATATAGACATTTTCCTGTCTCCCACATTTACAGTTCCCTTATATTTCTGTAAAAAGTCCATCCCTAAAATGATCTGTTGGTGTAACCTAGTAAAAATATAAAACTTCATCTGTACCTCTGTCTTACCCAAAGTAAAAGATAAAGTAGCACACCCTTCAATTTTATGCACAGTTCCTCCTACACCATATACATGATTAATATCTGAAGAGTCTAATTTTCCTTTAGGATCTATCTTATAAAATAGGGATTTTGTCATACAACTTACACTAGCCCCTGTATCTACTAATGCACTAGCAAAAACATCTGATTTAGAAAAATTGATATCTACAAAATTGTCCTTAAGCTCAGTTGAAAAACATGGACTCAATGTTGCAGGCCTCGGCAAGGTAATCCCCTTAACCCTGCTAGGCGAAAATCCTATTTGTTAGATGGTACAGGTGTTCGACACATGAGTTTAAAATGACCTAGTCTACCACATGCAAAACATTTTGATTTGTTTTGAACTGCTGGACAGTCCCTAGGTGCTGTGTGTTGGTGTGACCCACACCTACTACATTTGTGTGACTGTCTGTTTTGGTGTGAATTTGTATTGTGTGTCCTACGTGTACTATTCTGTTGCCTATGTGCAAAATCAGATTTGTTGTGTCTGTGCCGATGTGATTTTGTGTCTGTTTGTATTAAGTTAACATCGGTTTTGATAGATTTGATCTCAGTAGTGAGACTGTCTATCTTATTCAGCACTAAATTCATCTGGTGCTCTGGTTCAGCTACTTGTGAACCTGTATGGGGTCCTAATAAGGCTACTTCGGCCAATTCGGCCACCTTGATCAACTGATCTACATCAGCAGGTTCCTTTTGGATCACTGCCGACCTAATCTCTGGCTTTAGGCCCCCTAATATGGCATCAAAAATTTGATCTTGTGACATTTGGGCTATTTTGCCCTTATATCTCACATTTTGTACAAAATCTACTACTGACTGCATATAACCTTGGGATAGTTGATTTACTTCCCTTACACTCGACCATCTAGAAAATGGTTTAGAAGAAAATCGTTCTAAAAACACTGTCTCTATTTTGGCTAAGTCTGTTTTTATATCGTCAGCTAGTCCGTCAAACCATTGATACGCACTTGAGTTGGTTTCTAAACATAACGCGAACAGTGGTAAATTCTGTGCATCTTTAGCCTGCACTAAGTTGATATAGTTTTTATATTTGTTTAAAAAGGCGACTGGATCGTCTCCTTTTATTCCAGAGAATTTCCCAATGGAAATTCCATGAGTAATACCTGCAGCCATACCTTTGTGTTGGTCGTCACTTGGCTGGGTTTCTGGTTGATCCTGGACTAAATCTTCATTTTCCTCAATAATATGGTACAGTTGATGTTGATCTGGCGCTCATTGGCTACGTAGGTTATAGCTTGGCTGTCTTATGTCATTCACAGGTGATGACATGGGTAAGAATCGTGGACTCTACACCAATTGTGATGAGGGCTCTCGTACCTTTTTCTTTGGATGCTGTATTTATCTGAAATAACTGAGATATACGCAAGAATCAGTTTCCAAGATCGATATGTTTATTCTTTGACTGCTGCGTCCAGAGTGACGCTTTCTCTTGGAAACAAATGGTATATCTCAACTTCGAGATATTTCATTTGACCAATGAAATTTGTAGGGATTAATTATCACCCAATGAAATTACTTTCCCTAATCAATATTTACCCAAAGGGTAGACTAAAAATGGGGTCTGTGCATGTGTGCAGTATACCCTATATGTTAAAACCTGTTTTACACAACATGTATACGTAACTATACAGCGTGTTCTTAATCCCAGGCGATAATCGCCCTATGCGCGTTTCACCTGTACTGGAATGTCACAAGCGCATGTGAAAACTTGCTTAATTATATAATTACCTAACTTCAAATGGTTAATACTGTTTGGAATGTAACTGTTTATAATTGGTATACCTTTTTGACTATAGCAGAGATTTGTGTCAGACACCTAAATTGGCTTATACCTGTTAGACAACATAGCGTCTATTATTTAAGACTATGTCCAGAATTTCTTAACACCAATTAATTCTAATACAAATTAATTTCCAATAACAACAGTAAAACTATCCTAATTCTAAACGTATGTGAAGTTTAAAAATTGTTCTCCAATTTTTATGTTATATAAAACTGTTTCTATTTTAATTTATATATAAAATATTTCTATTTTTAATTTATATATAAAATATTTCTATTTTTAATTTATATATAAAATATTTCTATTTTTAATTTATATATAAAATATCGCTTGAAGCAGCGTGACACATCTATAGCGTATTTGTTGTTCAATCGGAACACGGACGATAATAAATTATATCCCGAAATGATACAATGGCTGTGTTACAGGTTGTTGTCAAACACGACGATAACCCAGTCGATGATTAACAATTTATTAGGTAACAAAAAGTACCCAACAATAGATAAAAATACAAATATATAGTAAAGACGCTCTTAACTCAAGGGAAACAACTCTTACTCTTGACAAATATCAGAACACGTGTACTCTTTCTACCCACTAGGCCTATCTCAAATTACAAATTATCTTTAGAATAAAACAGCATTACATATCATAACAATACAAAGGATGCGCTGTTAATTATATAATAATAAAACTAAGGAAGAGTACATATTCTTTCCTTAATCATATGGATTCCATAATTGCAGTAACCACTGATAATAACTAAGAACAAACTCACCCTACATATTATGCATCGGTATTTAATTACGGGTGCATAATGGAATTCGTCTCCTACATTTTATGCTAATACTCCTCAATTGACAAAGCACAATATTTCTAAATAATGACATTCAGATTAAAATATCTTTGTAGATATACAGAATTTACATAAATTATAAATATGACAATTCAAACTGAAAAATAACATTACTTGATTCTGGAAATAATTCAATAATACAATATGGTAACCTTACTATAATTTATCATGCCTTATATTATAAAAAAAAATTAAATAGTAAACTACCTACAATTACCAAAAATGATATAGAAATATACTAATCAGAATAACTTATCAATGATCCAATTGAACAGATTATAACGTACCTCTCTCTTAGGTGGCTTGAGCTAAACTGACTCGGTATTCTCTATACTGTCTGTAAAAAGCATGCATATTTCCCGCTCTATATGATATCCAATAAAAACAATAGGTCAATTTCTGTCGACAGGTCAGTCTAAGTTCAAAGGTCTAACTTCATTTAAATCATTGCTCTATTGTTTGTAGCGTACATTATCTCTCATAATGTCGCCGTATTTTCATGTCGTGGTCGAAGTGTGTATTATGTTTACAAAGAACCGGGCTTTATTAACACAATAGGTTTTTGTTTGACCCCAAAAACTGGACATTATCAATTCAATGGGGTTTGTTTGTTGCCCAAAACTGGGCATTATTAAATAATTAATTTTTCTTTCATGGTAAATACTCAAATGTGATTGGTCGAAAAATTCTTTTCATTCTTCTATGAAAGAAATTCCGAGAATGGCGCGAAAAATGTGACGTCACAATACGACAATTGACGTTGCGTATTGATTTGAGAAAAATAATCCCATTTAAAACCAGTAAAATTGTACATAAAACATGTTTTAAATTCATTTTCAAAAATTAATTATGTAATATTTTAATATGTACTGCATTCCTGCGGGTTATGCTATTTTTCAGTGTTCAGTATTTGATATTTTATCATGTATGTTTTTACGGATATTAACATAGCTTTTCTTGTTTGTTGTGTTTTTATAAACCACGTCATATATGTCAATTTCTTCTCCCTCTGTCACCATTGTTGACGAAGTTGGAGATACCTCCACCCAGCAGTGGTTAAGGTGTCCTGACACTTTATCACTAGCCCTCCACCTCTGGGTTGTTCATACGTACAGTATACATACATGTACAGTATGTTTTCTGGGCATGCTTTTAATGCTTAGACCATGCAGAACTAACCTTGCTTTTAATGATTGAAGGGAATCATTTGCAATGTTTAAACTTCTGAACCTGTCAATATGAATAAGTGATACATTGGACTTTTTACCTATTGTTTAAATGTTAATTGTTCAATCTTCATATGACAACAACGCTTGTTCATAATGATTTTTGTTTATTATGCAGAATTTAACCTGAGAATATGGAGAAAAGACCGTTTTCGTCTACAGCCACAAACAGAGAAGATGTTGGTCGTAAGTCTTCTGTTGCACGTACATTTTTAGCCCACCATCATCAGATGGTGGGCCTATTCAAATCGCCTTGCGTCCGTGGTCTGTCTTCCGTCCGTCCGTCCGTAAACAATTCTTGTTGTCGCTATTACTGCAGGGATCTTCCTCAAATTTCATATGTAGACTCCCCTTGGTGCCTAGTTATGCATATTGCATTTTGGGACCGATCGGAAAACAACATGGCCGACAGGCAGCCATCTTGGATTTTGACCATTTAAGTTTGTTATCGCTATTTCTGAGAAAGTACTGAAGGGATCTTTTCAAATTTCATATGTAGGCCCCCCTTGGTGCCTAGTTATGCATATATAATTTAATTTTGTATGAAACAAGCATTTTCATTGGCTGAAATAATTTTGTTATACCTCCATAACAAAATTTTTGACGTTGCGAAATGTAACGTCATTTTTGATTGGCTGATGACGTTGAGTAATAATTTATCACAGAAAAGAGTTCGCCAAAGAAAGTGAAATATCTTGGTGTGTATAAGACGAAATCAAATTATAAGAATTAACATTAATTATTTGATGTTAATCCTTAATGCATTTTGGGACCGATCGGAAAACAACATGGCCCACAGGCAGCCATCTTCGATTTTGACAATTGAAGTTTGTTATTGCTATTTCTGAGAAAGTAATGAAGGGATCCTTCTCAAATTTCATATGTAGGTTGCCCTTGGTCCCTAGTTATGCATATTGCATTTTGGGATCGATAGGAAAAGAACATGGCCGGCAGGCAGCCATCTTGGATTTTGACCATTGAAGATTGTTATCGCTATTTCTGAGTAAGTGCTGAAGGGATCCATCTCATATTTCATATGTAGGTTTCCCTTGGTGCCTAGTTATGCATATAGCATTTTGGGACTGATAGGAAAACAACATGGCCGACAGGCAGCCATCTTTAATTTTGACAATTGAAGTTTGTTATTGCTATTTCTGAGAAAGTAATGAAGGGATCCTTCTCAAATTTCATATTTAGGTTGCCCTTGGTCTGTAGTTATGCATATTGCATTTTGGGACCAATCGGATAACAACATGGCTGACAGGCAGCCATCTTTGATTTTGACAATTGAAGTTTGTTATCGCTATTTCTGAGAAAGTAAGGAAGAGATCTTACTCAAATTTCATATATAGGCTCCCCTTGGTGCCTAGTTATTCATATTGCATTTTGGGACCGATCGGAAAACAACATGGCCGACAGGCACCCATCTTGGATTTTGACCATTTAAGTTTGTTATCGCTATTTCTGAGAAAGTAAGGAAGAGATCTTACTCAAATTTCATATGTAGGTCCCCCTTGGTGCCTAGTTATGCATATTGTTTTGGGACCGATCGGAAAACAACATGGCCCACAGGCAGCCATCTTCGATTTTGACAATTGAAGTTTGTTATTGCTATTTATGAGAAAGTAATGAAGGGATCCTTCTCAAATTTCATATGTAGGTTGCCCTTGGTCCCTAGTTATGCATATTGCATTTTGGGACCGATAGGAAATGAACATGGCCGGCAGGCAGCCATCTTGGATTTTGACCATTGAAGATTGTTATCGCTATTTCTGAGTAAGTGCTGAAGGGATCCATCTCAAATTTCATATGTAGGTTCCCCTTGGTGCCTAGTTATGCATATTGCATTTTGGGACTGATAGGAAAACAACATGGCCCACAGGCAGCCATCTTTAATTTTGACAATTGAAGTTTGTTATTGCTATTTCTGAGAAAGTAATGCAGGGATCCTTCTCAAATTTCATATTTAGGTTGCCCTTGGTCTGTAGTTATGCATATTGCATTTTGGGACCAATCGGATAACAACATGGCTGACAGGCAGCCATCTTTGATTTTGACAATTGAAGTTTGTTATCGCTATTTCTGAGAAAGTAAGGAAGAGATATTTCTCAAATTTCATATGTAGGTTCCCCTTATTCTGTTGTTATGTATATTTCATTTTGGGACCGATCGTAATCAACATGGCTGACAGGCAGCCATCTTTGATTTTGACAATTGAAGTTTGTTATCGCTATTTCTGAGAAAGTACTGAAGAGATCTTTCTCAAATTTCATATGCAGAATCCCCTTGGTCCCTTGTTATGTATATTTCATTTTGGGACCAATCGGATAACAACATGGCCAACAGGCAGCCATCTTGGATTTTGACAATTGAAGTTTGTTATCGATATTTCTGAGAAAGAACTGAAGGGATCTTTCTCAATTTTCATATGTAAGTTCTCCTTGGTCCGTCGTATTGCATTTTTGGACCAATCTGAAAACATTGTCGACAGACAGCCATTATCGCTAAATCTCAAATTTCATATATAAGTTCCCTTGTTTAAAAAGCACCGGAGGGATGTTTCTCAATTTATAGAGATTAGTAAGAGGAAGGGAAAAAAAGAGAAGAGATCAATGTGACATGGAACCTATGAAGATCATTCAATGGTAGGCGCCAAGATCTCTCTGGTTGTAATTTTATTTTCTGTAATTGAATTATTTAGCTATTTTACCTTTATCATTTTTGCTGAACTAGTCTTAACCTAATCAGTGTGTTACATTGAAATCATTCCCCAATATGTGGCATCATCAAGTAGAGAAGTAAAGTATTTTTTCAGTATACATGTATAGATATGTATAACGAGCTAGGGGTAAATGGGGCTGCATCACCTACCTAGAACATGTGGCTACCATCTCAAAACACTGGTAACCATTTAAAGAAATTACATCAATTTCTCTTTTATACAAAACATATCTATGACGACTTTAACAATGGGACAGTTTCAACTTAATGAGTAGTTTTTGAATCGCATGCGATGGTCTCGCGAAGTTACACTTCTGGCGTTGGCGTTCGGACCAGGTGAGCTAAAAATTGGAGTTTAACAGAAATGTTGACCAAGTGAGCTTATGCCATACCGTAGCGTCTGTCGTCCGTCGTCCGTCCATCCGTCCGTCATCACTTGACTTCTTCATAACCACAGATCAGAATTTGACCAAATTTGGTCAGAAGCACCCCTATGGGATGGGGGCTCAAAATTGTATAAATGGTGAGGCTGACCCCCCCCCCCCCCCCCCCCCAGGGGTCTGAGGGGCATGGTCAAAAGGGGTCAATTTATCTCTATTGATATAAACGACTTCTTCTCTGAAACCAAGCAAAGGATATTGCTCCTATTGGCCTGGTAACATCACTATGGCGTGGGGATTCAAAATTGTACAAATGTTGGGGCTGACCCCCAGGGGCCTGAGGGGCGGGGCCAAATGTGGTCAATTGGGCTATATTGATATAAATGACTTCTTCTCTGAAACCAAGCAACGGATATCGCTCATATTTGCATGGCAGCATCACTATGGGTTTGGAATTCAAAATTGTACAAATGATGGGGCTTAACCCCCAGGGGCCTTAGGGGCGGGGACAAATCTGGTCAATTGGGCTATATTGATATAAACGACTTCTTCTCTGTAACCAAGCAATAGATATTGCTCCTATTTGACTGTGAGCATCCCTTTGGGGTCGGGATTTAAAATTATACAAATGATGGGGCCGACCTCCCTTGGGGCTGAGGGGCGGGGCCAAAAGGTATCAATTTGGCTAAATTGATATAAACAACTTTTTCTCTGAAACAAAGCAATGGATATCGCTCATATTTGCCTGGTAGCATCCCCCTGGGGTAGGGATTCAAAATTGTACAAATGGTAGGGCTGACCCCCAGGGGCCTGAGGGGCGGGGCAAAATGTTGTCATTGGACTATATTGATATAAATGACTTCTCTGAAAACAAGCAATGGATATCACTCATATCTGCCTGGCAGCATCACTATGGGGTTGGGATTCAAAATTGTACAAATGATGGGGCTTAACCCCCAGGGGCCTTAGGGGCGGGGACAAATCTGGTCAATTGGGCTACATTGATATAAACGACATTTTTAGCATAAAAACCTCACGTACCCATATAAAATGCCTATGAAATATATATGTTGGCAAAGCAATGCCAGTGACAAATATACTTAATCCTTATTCTTGTTTCATATCTCATGAAATCCAGGTGAGCGATACATAAAATTATGACGTTACGTTAAATATTGTTAGCAGCATCATATAGCGTGTGCCGGCTGTCTTTACCCACCCTGTGTAAGATCGATTTATCTTTTCCCTAGCAACCGCCGGATAACCCTGTGAAGTATGGGAGAAAATTATCGATCTTACACAGAGGGGGTAAAGACAGCCGGCACGCGCTATATGACGCTGCTCACAATAACGTAACTAATTGATGACGTCATCAATTTTGACACACATTCCGGGGAGCACTGAAGATGGCGCGATGAAAAACTTTCATAAAAACTTACGCTTGGTTGCAGGACCCATGATAGATTCTATTAATCTCAACCCTCGTAGTAAGATAATTAAGCTGGTAAAAACTCGGCAGGTCAAGGGGTTGAACGATTCTATGAGTATCTATATATAACCATCCCAGGACACATTTCACATTCAGAATTTTAACAAAAAAATACTGCTGATTGTGGAATTGGACAAAGGTAATTGACAAGGCCATGTTAGGTTTCTTTCCTTTGGTCCACATTAAGCTGAATTTATGGCACCTAGAATATACTTGTATCTATATATGACCATCCCATTACACATTTCAGATTCGACCAAATTTTAACATTTTTTTTTATATAATTAGACTTAGAAAATTAATTGGGACATGTGAAAGTTTTCGGTTTATTTCCACATCAAGCTGAATTTCTATCTTATGTACATTAGCTATCATAATGGCACGTGCTTGTATCTATATATATATAACCATCCCATTGTACAGTTCAGAATAAGAATTTCAACATAAATTTACTGTTAATTGGACTTTTAATTGCATCATGTTAAAGTTTTCTGTTTAGCTGGGGGTTGAGTTTGATTTAGCACAAGTAATTGTGGTGTCATTACCATACCTGGATTATACTTTTATCAATACATAGCCATCCCTACATACATTTTAGATTTTGAATTTGATCTACACTACAGTTTACTACTAATTGGACTTTGTTTATTAATTGTTCAATGTTTTTTTTATTAGCTTTGGGTTGAGATTAATATATGACTTTTCATATCTGTTGAAATACATTGTATAGCTTTAAAACCTTTAACACATTTTCAGGTAATTAGAACAGTTAATATGTTGACTTAATATAAATTATACGTAGAAGTGTAGACACGTGATACATATAATTACATGTAATTCTTTTCGCTTTGGCAGTCATGTAAGCAAGACATTGGTGGTCCTATATAGCTATTTATAATCGGCAATGCCTACGTATCCACTGTTGACATTTCACTTTGCGTTTAGATCTGCTGGTTAAAAACTTCAAAAACACTTGGCGTGTAGATAGATCACATAGTGGGCATCTCAACACACCCTTCGTTTATGGAATACCATTATGAATTTATTTTCCAGTAATTCAGGAAATTAGGGATGTTTTCCCAACCCTGGACTTTATCGTATTATGTTCGGGAGTGCAGTTTATAAAAGGTGTATATGTGGTTTTCCTACCAAGCATGGGTAAAAATAAAACATTTTCTGCATGTTTTAAAGTTAAATTTTAAAGATAAACAAAAGAGCCTTTCTTCTGAAGTCTTGCCCACAGGGTATCAGCTTTATTTAACATTCTTTATATTTCAGAATCTTCAAGAGAAAAAGTTCCATTGGGATAAACAAGTTAAGGATCCTGACACTGGATGTATGGAGGAAATGCAGTGTTCTGGTAGCACAGACTATGATATGGACACAGGTCCACAACAAGTTTGTGTTCCAGAGGATCCCACTGATGACTTGTTTGCAGATAATGTTTTGAGGATGAAAATTCCAATTCAAAACATTGAAATAGACCAGGATGAGGGAGAAAAAAGATCCAGAGATCAGATAAGATCAGAGTTTTTCTTGAATGTCGCTTTATTACGAAACTCTGGCGGTGGTGTTCTAATCATAAAAAATCAGAATCATGGTGGAGTAGATAAAGACAATAACCCTCTGTACAAAGACAAGTTTAATGGTCTGGTCGAAAGTGAGCTGCAGAGTATGGCCGTATACAAGGGAGAAATGGAAAATTTCGAGGATTGGTATCGGTCAGAATGGTGGAACGGTGTGGGAAGTGGTTAATCTATTATATCAAGGATGGTACTCACCTTACATTTCCATGGAAGTCAAAGGTTTTCACTGCGACTGAGCATAATATCACAGAAGTGAAAACAGAGGAAATACAGCGACGTCTGTTACAGTCAATGAAAAGACCAGCTGGATATGTCCCGAGCGTAAACCATGTACATTGTAACAAGAAGTATGGAGAATTACGGATGGGAGAAAGATGTGTCCATCTTCATGAATCTACAAATGTCCAGTTAAAGGGTTTTCATAATGCAGGAGACAAGAGCTCTACCAGTACGATGTGTAAAGATATCCGGGAATACAGCTCAGCATTTTGCCAAAATGGAAATGGAGGAAGCATATATTTTGGAATCAAAGAGGAGAATAATAATTCTAAACGTTCTTCAAAAACAGCAAAAACAGGGAGCAAAACACCAGTTGTGTGTGGAATCAGGTTTGATATAGATGATAAAAAACAACAAGAGCTTCAAAACAGAATTGATCGTGAAATCTGCGAGATGATGCTTTGGGTAAAACATGACGGCAAGAAAGCAAATCGCGATGACATACGTCGGTATTATGATATACGTTTTCATAACGTTGATCCTGAAAATACGAATAGGAAAGTTGTGGAGGTTTCAGTAGCCAAATTTTATGGGTGTGTGTTTACTTCTGACCCCATGCCATCGTATCTGGATGCTGAAGGACAGATAAAGCACTACACAACGGAGGAATGGGTACCGAAAGTGATAAGGGGATACCAAGGTGTGTAATGTATTGAAGTGTTAAGTCATTCCTGTCTTGATTGTATTGGAGTGGTAGATCGTTTTTAGTGTCGTGTGCTGTTCTGCACATGATAATACTGGGTTGAAATATCTCTGTCCATCCAAGATTTTGTATGCGCATGTCGGTCAAGTTGTGACTGAAATATGTACATCTGTATGTTCATTCCAAGTTGTGTCTGAAATATGTATGTCCATTCCAAGTTGTGTCTGAAATATGTATATCCATCCCAAGTTGTGTCTCAACTCTCAACAGCCAACTTTGACTGCGAATAAATTAGCGTATACACAATGAAAGGCTCAGCGGATTAATAAGCGCGAGAATCAGTAACATAACCATGACATCGTCTGTGTGTGACGTTACCGAAACGTCAAGTAGACAGCGCCATTTTGAAAGGACTGATCAACGCAATTTTAGCATTTTCTCCTTTTACCCAATGATCTTTGCACCAAAAAAATAACGTCAATTGATTATTTAAAAAAAAACAAAAAAACTAAGCTGATTATTTCGGAAATAACCTCTATCTATTTCAATTTTTTGTTTGATGATTGCTGCAGGTTTATTAAACTTCCATTGATATTGATATACACGTACTAAAATCTGTGTTAATACACGCTGTTCTTGACAACCATCTGAGAGGGAAATAGTGGATTGTAAATATATCATTTGATTAAAAATGTGAAAGGTATTAAAGAAAAATGTTGAGCTGATTTTTCAAATTTTTTTATGATTGCTGCAGCTTTATTACACCGCTTTCATTGATATATTTTACTTGTATTTTCAGCTAAAGTTCGGAGTAATGACAGAATCAGTCTAACAGAAGCATTCCAGGCAATTACCTTGGGTTCAAAAACGGTGTATGAGGTAAAGGGCAGCTCAGAAAAGATCCAGCAGGCTACATTCAAAAGTAAGATTTCAATATTAGCAGCAATTGTTATAAAAACATTTATAGGATTATAGAACTATACTCGAACCAGGAGTGCCTGTCCTTACACTAATCAAAGGGCCAAAGGCCCTAAGAAACGTCAGGGTCTGAGGTCATAGAATAAGAAATTTAAAATTGGATTTTATAGTTAGACAGCTACATTTGTATCAGATGAAATGTCTTAATCTGGTTATTCCTATTCTATATATATATTTAAGAAAGCATATAACATATTTATCTGCCTGAAAACTTTCCAATAGCTGAGCATAGTTCTTTAATTTCCCTGACCTGTTTCTTTAATGTTTGAGGAAGATTATTGATATACTTCTGAGTCAGTAAAGCTGCTTATAAACTTTGAAAAAAAATCAAATGAAGGACAAATCAGTCTATTAACAGTTACATGATGTACACAGCCTAAGTTGTTTTTATTTATAAATTATATTATAAGATGTTAAATAGGCCTAGCAAACATCTATTATATGACCTCTAGTAACATCGAAAATGCAAATATTTTACCTCAAATAGCAAACTGCGGTCGTGCTGTCGGTTACACTGTCCGACGAGACATTAGGCCTACAGTTTTGACAAACCAGACGGCAGTACATATGGTGCGATTATTTTCAAATAAATAATAATCTTATTTGATTAAAATCCTCATGAAAAACGGCAATGTAGTTGGTTACAACTTGCCTTCATTTCCTGTTGATATTTCTTGCGTATTCTAGCGACATACAAATAAATGTGAAACTGCAAACTGTTGCTTGTTTAGTTACATTAGACATAACCGCCTTTTTGCCGATAAGTGATGATCACGTGATCAGTCACGTGACAGCTGAAGTGTTTGGCTGCAAACCTATTTATAGAATTGTAAACATTTGACTATGTAAACACGGTAGATTTTAGGCTTATATGAAATGTTCCTACATATGAAACATGAATCTAAGATATGTGGATAGTTTCTCTGTGGACGCATGTAAATTTCCACATTGATATAAAACTACGTAATCCTACGCCAACAAAATTGCATATAATGATTAGGAAAATGTTTATATTTATAATCTAAAATAGTCTAGAACACCAAACACTCATATTTCATTTCAAATAATTGCAGTAAAAACAATTGGTTAAATCATGTCAATAATTGATGTTAAAATAGGAGCTATATCAGGCTGTGGATGTATATCATTTGTATTACAGAAAAGAGAAGTTGTTAGCCGTAAACACAGTTGTGACTAACAAAATTTACCCACAACGACTATAACAGCAGGTGCCAAAGGCATCCTGACGTTAAAAACAGAGTGTCTATCCATACACTGGGTACAGAGTGTCTTATACTGATTGTCTGTCCATACACTGAATACAGAGTGTCTGTCCATACACTGAATACAGAGTGTCTGTTCATACACTGAATACAGCGAGTCTGTCCATATACTGAATACAGTAATAGTGTTTGTCTATATACTGAATACAGAGTGTCTGTCCATACACTGAATACAGCGTGTCTGTCCATACACTGAATACAGAGTGTCTGTCCATACACTGATTACAGCGAGTCTGTCCATACACTGAATACAGAGTGTTTGTCCATATACTGAATAGTGTGTCTGTCCATACACTGAATAAAGTGTATCTGTCCGTACACTGACTACACAGTGTTTGTCCATATACTGAATAAAGTGTGTCTGTCTAAATACTAAATACAGAGTGTTTGTCCATATACTGAATACAGCGTGTCTGTCCATACACTGAATACAGTGTTTGTCCATATACTGAATAAAGTGTGTCTGTCTAAATACTAAATAAAGAGTGTCTGTCCATACACTGAATAGTGTTTGTCCATACACTGAATACAGTGTGACTGTCCATATACTGAAGACAGAGTGTATGTCCATATACTGAATAGTGTGTCTGTCCATACACTGAATAAAACGTGTCTGTCCATATACTGAATACAGCGTGTCTGTCGATACACTGAATACAGAGTGTTTGTCCATATACTGAATACAGAGTGTTTGTCCATATACTGAATAAAGTGTGTCTGTCGACCATACATTGAATAGTGTCTGTCCGTACACTGAATACAGAGTGTGTGTCTATATACTGAATACAGCGTGTCTGTCCATACACTGAATAAAGTGTGTCTGTCCATATACTGAATACAGAGTGTTTGTCCATATACTGAATAAAGTGTGTCTATCGACCATACACTGAATAAAATGTGTCTCTCCGTACACTGAATACAGCGTGTTTGTCCATATACTGAATACAGAGTGTTTGTCCATATACTGAATAAAGTGTGTCTATCGACCATACACTGAATAAAATGTGTCTGTCCGTACACTGAATACAGCGTGTTTGTCCATACACTGAATACAGAGTGTTTGTCCATACACTGAATACAGAGTGTTTGTCCATATACTGAATACAGTGTCTGTCCATATACTGAATAAAGTGTGTCTATCGACCATACACTGAATAAAATGTGTCTCTCCGTACACTGAATACAGCGTGTTTGTCCATATACTGAATACAGAGTGTTTGTCCATATACTGAATAAAGTGTGTCTATCGACCATACACTGAATAAAATGTGTCTGTCCGTACACTGAATACAGCGTGTTTGTCCATACACTGAATACAGAGTGTTTGTCCATACACTGAATACAGAGTGTTTGTCCATATACTGAATACAGTGTCTGTCCATACCACTGAATACAGTGTGTCTGTCCATACACTGAATACAGTGTTTGTCCATAAACTGAATACAGAGTGTGTGTCTATATACTGAATACAGCGTGTCTGTCGATGCACGGCCTACGGTGTCTGTCCATACACTGAATACAACGTCTGTTCACCCACTGAAATTAGAGTGTCTGTTCATTCACTTAACACAGTTGCTTGATTATACAGTGAATACTGAGTGTCTGTCCATACACAAAATACAGACTTCATCTAGTCACAGAATGAATAGAGTATCTGTCCATATACAAAATACGGATTGTCCCTGACCATACCCTGAATTAAAACTTATTGTAGAGTGTCTGACCATACACTTGTTATGGGGTGTCTGGTGTAACCTGGACGAGCACGACTAGCAGCGCTGATGTAACGAATGGAACAGATACCCGATATACACTATATACATGAGTTTATTACAATCATGTACATATTTAACAGTCACATATACAATTATAGCAATATATACAATTTTCTCACAACTGACATACACATACATACACTCTGAATCAGGTGGTCTGCAATCCACAGATGTATTAAACAGAGTCTATATCCGGCAATCTTCCAATGACGGCTGACGTAACCTCTATAGTGTCCACATAGAAAATTGGTACACCCCAGACAAAGGTTGTCAAATCAAGTTTATGTATCTGTCCACAAAGGACTGCTCAACGTTGCCCACATAGGACTAAATGTAGATATCATATGCCCACACAGGACATATGGGAATAGAGTTGTCCACACAGGATACATGACAATACGTTGCCCACACAGGATACATGACAATACGTTGCCCACACAGGACATATTGCAATACGGTTGCCCACACAAGGACATATGCAGATATAGTTGCCCTCACAGGTCTGTATACAGTTACATCCGCCCACACAGGACATATGGAAATATGGTTGCCCACAAAGGTCTGTATACAGTTACTTCCGCCCACACAGGACATATGGAAATATGGTTGTCCACAAAGGACATAACATCAAAATCTGCCCACACAGGACTTCTTACGATGCATATAGCTGCCCACACAGGATAGCTCACCAATAGTTGTCACACTAAACATCTCACCAGCAGCTTCCATACAGGACTGCAATCAGTTAGTGATAATGGTGTTTGTGTTGCCCACATAGGACTGGAAACCATGTCAGTCTCCATTGACATCTGCCCTCACACCATATGCATCATAGGTTAAAACTGTAACGACATATATATGAATGTCTAACTACGGGTTTTACTCCACTATGCAAATACCATAATGATATAGTATTTATTTACATCATATTTCTATCAACACGCACTTATTTATGTAAACGACACATTATTTAATACTAATTCAATTGTACTCTTATAAAACACTGATATAAGAAAGTAAACTAGCGATATACCCGCTATATATACAATGTATAGTTATACATATTATATAAGAGCTAATACGATAACTAAACACATACACGTTTAATACTCGCAAGACTTGCTAATTCTACCAAATAAGTTATGAATTACCGCAAATGCAACAATTCTTAACATATGTTATAATTTACATCAAAAATCATAGCTCAGTTACTTCAAATATTAGCGTCATAAACATTACATTCACAGACCTACACAAAATGTATGAACTGTACTCACCGGTACGCATTACGATTAGAAAATAACATGTTATACTTCGGCTGTAAACGCAGCAGATTTCGGGGTTTAAAAACTAACACATTGATTGGTGTATAAGAAACATTATATTACTTACCGCAAACTGTATTTTGCGCTTGTTTAACCCATGTTCACCTTCCAAGGTCACACAACCTGTCCGCCCGTTTACCCGTGCGAATATCTCTCTCCCACTAATTTACTCGCTATGGACCCGTGTCCGGAAAATCCGTATTTATAGCAAATTATGAATAATTACCAAAACTAAATATAAATTACACAATAAAATAAATAGAAATTCTACCGTATTATAAATGTACAAGCAACATAGAAAATGTCCACTTCCTGGAATATAATGGATATATATAGTAAAATATGGTTGGGACTGTGACATACGCCCCCGCTTCCAGAAATAAACATACTTTTATTTCTCAAACGCACATCACAACCATGCCAATCAAATGCTTACACTCTGCTAAGAAAGTCTGCTCCGACATTGTCCATTCCCTTGATAGCTTGGATTCGGAAACGATGTGGTTGCAGCTGCAATCCCCAATTCATTAGACGAGAGTTTGTGCCCGTCAGTCTGTTGAGGTACAACTACGGCTGATGGTCCGTTTCCAAGATGAACTGTCGACCGTACAGATATTTCTGAAATTTGTATATTCCCCATACAACTGCTAGACATTCTTTTTCAATCACCGAATAAGCAAGTTCGCCACCTTTGAGCTTCCTACTCATGTATGCCACTGGATGTAGCACTCCATCCTCCTCTTGTAACAAAATGGCACCGACGCCATAGTCCGATGCATCCGTTCTGAGGATAAAATCGGCGTTCAAATCCGGCAACTTCAAAACTGGTCCTGCCGATAAGATCTTCTTCAATGTGTTGAAAGCCAAGTCATGGGGTTCATTCCAAATGACTTTATTCGGTTGACCTTTCTTGGTGAGGTCTGTCAAAGGCACTGCAATCGTGGCAAAATTGGGAACAAATTTCCTGTAGAAGCCCGCCAACCCGATAAAAGATCGCACTTGTTTCTTGGTTTCAGGAACCTTCGCATCAAGAATGACTTTGACTTTATCCGGGTTGGGTTGTAAATGTTGTTCTCCAATCATGTGTCCCAAGCACTCAAAACTTTGGAATCCTAAAGCACAGTTGGTCTGGCTGTTATGTTGGCGTTCCGTAAACGTACGAACAACTCTCGCAATATCTCAAGATGTTCTTCGCAAGTCTCGGTATAAATTAAAATGTCATCGATGAAGCTTTCTATCTTCTTCATTCCATCCAACAAGATCCTCATCAGTCGGCAAAAACTAGCCGGCGCGCTTGGCTTCCAAGTGCCCTGCCATCATCGAGTCATGAGCCAGTTCCATAACCTTTCCACGATACTTGACGGGAACGATCAACTGTTTGAATATCCGTTCCCTGATGGGTAGAGGGGCTCTTATACTCTCTATAGACAAGTCCACGACGCGTGAAGAAATGAGATTTTCCACCATCACGTCTGTCCTTGACATCTCCTGAATTCGCCATCTCACGTATCTTCGCCAAAGTCTCATCCGAATTCTGAGCATCTTTGAATTAGTTTGGATCGATGTCTTCGAACACCTTTGGGACTTTCAGCGGTCTATATGGCCTCTCCTCTAACTTCTTCTGTGCCCTGGTCTGTACCGCATTAACATGATCCTCTAGGTTGCACTCAAGATTAGGATCTCCTGGGGGTCTAACACCATCAATATTTCCCAATATAAGGTCATAAATGGGAGTATTCATACACCAGGCTACAACAGGTCCTTGATAGTACGGTGTATCAACGACGACATTAGCCGTAGCAACGTTCAGCTTACTACCATCAGCTAAAGTACATGTCCTCGTGTCTCCAGTTAGATCATCAGTGTCAACAAGACTTCGCCTTATGACCACACCACTACAACCTGTGTCCCGCAAAACCGTGACGACATGACTGCCAATCAATCCTTTCACAACAGGCATACCTACCTCCAAAACAGTTGCACTACAAGAAATACTTAGCTGTTCCTGATCATCATCGTCATCACCACTCGAACTTAATGCTCCACAGGAAGATTGACTGTTATACTTTTTCTTACCTTTAGATCGACCGGTAGAACTTTCCTTACAGCGTCTATCTATCTCAGTCGAATGCTGGTCCGATACTAATCCCACACGAGACTGCTTTTTCTTCGAGTTGTCTGGGCAGTTGTAAGATAGATGATCTGTCTTCTTACAGATGTAGCACGACTTCCCTCCTAAATTACTGCTACCACCACTGCTGAACTTTCCCTTCGGTTCCTCCTTCTTATCAAATGACTTGGAAGAGTCTATATGATAACGATTTCCCTGATACTGCTGTTTATGTCCAGGATGCCTCGCTTTCACCAGTCCTGAAGGGTTATCCCTTGGCTCTGCGTATTGATCTGCAAGCTTCGCCATATCAGCTATAGATTGTGGAATACGCTCCTTCAAGAAGAGTTTAAGCTCACTTCCACAAACCTGCAAAAACTGGTCCCGAAGTATCAATCTTTCAAACCCTCATAGGTCTTCTCAGTCTTTGCCAATTCCAGCCAGCTGACTATGTAATTGTCCAGCCTTACAGCAAACTGGGCAAACGTTTCCCCTCCATCAGGTCTACCATTCCGGAACCGCTGTCGGAATAATTCCTCAGTCATTTCAAACCGTCTCAGCAAAGCTTCTTTCAGGATATTATAATCCAGTGCCTGTTCAACTGGTAGTCGACTAAAAACATCCAAAGCGTTGCCTTTCAGAAGCGCGCTTAGGTGTGTTGCCCACTGTCGATCCCTATCCCAATGCTGAGTAGCAGCGTAAAGCTCAAACCGTTGTAAATAACTGTCAATGTTGTCCTTCCCTTCTTCATAAGGCGTCAGTTTAGGACCTTTCACTGAACTGTGTGACGATCTCTGGTCCCGATTCCCACTAGTGTTCAATCCCTGAGTTTTCTGAAACTCCAATTCCTCAATCTTCCTAGCATGCTCTCTCGAAGAAAGCTCCTCACGCTCCTTTTCAAGAGTTAACTGTAAAGCCATCTCGTCCTTCTTCTCTTTCAACATCAAAAGCTGGTGATGTCTTTCAGCTTCTTTCCGTCTTTCCTCACAATCCAGATTCCTTTCCTCTCTCTCCTTGACATGCTCAGAAAGAATGAACTCTCGCAGGTCCGAACTCTGTAACCCCATTGCTTCTCCTGCTTTCATTAAATCCTGAAGCGACGACATTATGCAAAGATGTATAGTGAAAACGAAAATAATCATATATGTACATACAGAACAACATATGACACTGCAATGACAATATAAATATTCTACAGTGCTAGCAACTCACCATCCAGTCTCTCATCTTAAATAAATAAGCGCAAATACAGGTAGGGTAATTAACGAGTTACAAATGACGGCAAAGATGAAATCTGTTGAGTTTCAACCAAACATAATATATGTGAAGTGAAATGGTCCATTCTCATCAATCCTGCAAAGTCGGTCATCCCACCGCTGCCACCAAAACTGTAACCTGGACGAGCACGACTAGCAGCGCTGATGTAAAGAATGGAACAGATACCCGATATACACTATATACATGAGTTTATTACAATAATGTACATATTTAACAGTCACATATACAATTATAGCAATATATACAATTTTCTCACAACTGACATACACATACATACACTCTGAATCAGGTGGTCTGCAATCCACAGATATTACAGAGTCTATATCCGGCAATCTTCCAATGACGGCTGACGTAACCTCTATAGTGTCCACATAGAAAATTGGTACACTCCAGACAAAGGCTGTAAGGTCAAGTTTATGTATCGGTCCACAAAGGACTGCTCAACGTTGCCCACACATGACTAAATGTAGATATAATATGCCCACACAGGTCATATGGGAATGTAGTTGCCCACACAGGATACATGACAATACGTTGCCCACACAGGACATATTGCAATACGGTTGCCCACACAAGGACATATGCAGATATAGTTGCCCTCACAGGTCTGTATACAGTTACATCCGCCCACACAGGACATATGGAAATATGGTTGCCCACAAAGGTCTGTATACAGTTACTTCCGCCCACACAGGACATATGGAAATATGGTTGTCCACAAAGGACATAACATCAAAATCTGCCCACACAGGACTTCTTACGATGCATATAGCTGCCCACACAGGATAGCTCACCAATAATTGTCACACTAAACATCTCACCAGCAGCTTCCATACAGGACTGCAATCAGTTAGTGATAATGGTGTTTGTGTTGCCCACATAGGACTGGAAACCATGTCAGTCTCCATTGACATCTGACCTCACACCATCATAGGTTAAAACTGTAACGACATATATATGAATGTCTAACTACGGGTTTTACTCCACTATGCAAATACCATAATGATATAGTATTTATTTACATCATATTTCTATCAACATGCACTTATTCATGTAAACGACACATTATTTAATACTAATTCAATTGTACTCTTATAAAACACTGATATAAGAAAGTAAACTAGCGATATACCCGCTATATATACAATGTATAGTTATACATATTATATAAGAGCTAACACGATAACTAAACACATACACGTTTAATACTCGCAAGACTTGCTAATTCTACCAAATAAGTTATGAATTACCGCAAATGCAACAATTCTAAACATATATTATACTTTACATAAAAAACCATAGCTCTGTTACTTCAAATATCTATATATGTCTCTGCATAAACATTACATTCACAGACCTACACAAAATGTATGAACTGTACTCATCGGTACGCATTACGATTAGAAAATAACATGTTATACTTCGGCTATAAACGCAACAGATTTCGGGGTTTAAAAACCAACACATTGGTGTATAAGAAACATTATATTACTTACCGCAAACTGTATTTTGCGCTTGTTTAACTCATGTTCACCTTCCAAGGTCACACAACCTGTCCGCCCGTTTACCCGTGCGAATATCTCTCTCCCACTAATTTACTCGCTATGGACCCGTGTCCGGAAAATCCGTATTTATAGCAAATAATAAATAATTACCAAAACTAAATATAAATAACACAATAAAATAAATAGAAATTATACCGTATTATAAATGTACAAGCAACATAGAAAATGTCCACTTCCTGGAATACCGGTGTATAATGGATATATATAGCAAAATATGGTTGGGACTGTGTGTGTCTATATACTGAATACAGCGTGTCTGTCGATGCACGGCCTACGGTGTCTGTCCATACACTGAATACAACGTCTGTTCACCCACTGAAATTAGAGTGTCTGTCCATTCACTTAACACAGATGCTTGACTATACAGTGAATACTGAGTGTCTGTCCATACACAAAATACAGACGTCATCTAGGCACAGAATGAATAGAGTATCTGTCCATATACAAAATACAAATTGTCCCTGACCATACTCTGAATTAATACTTATTGTAGGGTGTCTGACCATACACTTGATATGGGGTGTCTGGTGATACACTTGTTATGGGGTGTCTGGTGATACACTTGTTATGGGGTGTCTGATCATACACTTGTTATGGGGTGTCTGATCATACACTTATTATGGGGTGTCTGATCATACACTTATTATGGGGTGTCTGATCATACACTTGTTATGTGGTGTCTGGTCATACACCTGTTATGGAGTGTCAGGTTATACACTTATTATGGGGTGTCTGATCATACACTTGTTATGTGGTGTCTGGTCATACACTTGTTATGGGGTGTCGGGTCACACACTTGTTATTGGGTGTCTGGTCATATAATTATGTGATACAGACTGCCTGTATTCATGCTCTCTAGTAAACAAAGCTGAATGAAGTCCTGACAGTTCCATACAGTCAACAAATTGCTATACAATTTTCTTCCTGATCACCTGAAGAATGATAGCCCAGTAATGGAATTGCAGTTTTGTAATATGATATGCGGTTGAGTAATACAAAAGGCAGATGACAAATCTTCCAGAGACATTCTTGAGAGGTCAGGGATAATGGTCAATTCCATTTGCTTTTGGTAATAATCCTAAACTATTGAGAAAATGATATAAGATTTTTATTGCTTCTCCAATTGATTTACAAATAGTTTATAGCCAACATTAGGTGAATTATAATACATGTATCAATCTAATCTTCTGACTTTTTTGAACTGAGATGATTTCATTGTAAAATAATCTAAATCTACTGTAATATCCAAAAAATGACCTCCGTAACACTGAGTCAATGATAACTTGAGCATCAACAAATCAATCTCCGTAAATCATGATAAAAACAGCTTCATTCTATAATATACTCATATATTTACAATAAATATTCTATGATTAGATCAAAAAGATAAAAAAAACAACTTACCTGCTATATTTTATAATGTTAAAACCCATAACCATCCTGAGGTGATGTAAACACATGGAGGCTGCCATGTTGAATTCTTCTCAGCCTCATTCTGGAAAGTTTGGGAGTTACCAATATTTAAACATGGGATGAACAGAGTCAGTAACCATAAATTAAAAAAAGGAGGGAGAAACATTTTACGAAAGTGTGTCAACACAGAACTTGAAACCAAGATACAGTGGAGAGAATTGATGATATCTATGGAGGTTTTTTCTCTCCCAGAATACCTCATTTCAAGATGGCTACCCCATGGGCAGCCATCTTGAATGAGATATTCTGGGAGAGAAAAAACTCCATAGTGCCATCACATCTCTCGTTGAGCGATACAGGCCCATCGGGCCTCTTGTTTGATAAAGTACTGAAATTTATTGAATTTCATTTCATTTCAACAAATGTTATTGCAATAAAACAAATGCATTGGACAACAGGCAAGCCTATATAAGTCCTCTCCAAATTTAATGAATGCTGAAGTTTACCTAAAACTTACTATACTGACAAAGCAGGACAGGTGAGACATACATGTATAATGTATGTGTAATACTTGTTTTGATATTATATGAATGAATGCTTAACAGAAAGTGCTTGAATTGTTTTCATGTATATGCATAATTGCAAATATTGCATGGCCGAGAAGAATGGTTGTCACATGTTTCCTAAATAAGTCAATCGTACGGTTGGCCTTTCAGAATATTTAATACTTAAGAGTTCATTGTTAGAACTTCAGATTGTGTGCCAAAATATATCCCAAACATGTTGTATAAAAAGAATAATGTATAAAAATACTCCTTTTTCAGCTGAGAAAGGTCTCCGCTTCACCCCAAAAGAATTGCTGACAAAACTGAACAGGGAGCACGGTGATTTCTTAAAGCAGTTCGCAGATACACTCCAGAGAGTTTTTCATGAAGATAAGGGTGTAGTTATCATGGAAAACTTTGCCAGTATTGTCGAGGAAAAATCTGAATGTGTGAACATTTGTCCAAAGAATCAAATTTGTGATTTCTTTGTGCTCACTGAGAGACAAATGCCCATCTTTATTTCACTTGTATATTTTGATGCACAACAAGTAGATTCTGTACGCAGATACAACAGAGGAATGGCCAAACTTATAAAGGTGGATTTGTCCCAATACTGCAAACCCTTTGTTACCTGTTCTGTTTGGGATTGTAAATATAAATGGTGACAGACCAATACAGCAGCAGATAGAGGAAATTATCAGCCATAAAGAAAGGCACCCACACCCGCTGGCTCAGATGACCAAGGAAAAATTGTCTGAATATCTCCGAAGTGTTACAGTCATGGCTAGTGTATTTCCATCACCACTTCACAACCGGATCGGAACGAAACTGTTGAATATCGCAACACAAGAACAGTTTGATTTTATCTGGGAAGAGCCTTACAAGAGCTGTCGTTTGCTGATAAAAGGTATACACATCTACATTTACTTATTTTAATGTCAGTGTGTTAAAATGTACTCAAAATAGGTTGGTCAGGTGGTTTAGTGGTAAAAATCTTGTCTTAAAAAATAGACAGCCTCGAGTTTATTCCTTAAAGGCACATGAAGGTATATCACTGTTACCTATCTGACCTTGTAGGTTTTCCATCTTCCATCTGGGCCAAGAAGAGTGATAAGTTTATAGACATATATATATAAGGCCTGAAAGCACTAGTGTTGTTAATTGCAATTGTTTGTCATGTTGAATCTTTTTTGTTTATATATAGATATATGCATATATATTAATATCACACCATACAATTTGCTTTACCATTGTTGTAAAATATATAAAGGTATAACATTTTTACCGAAGATATACAACACTATTCAAATATCTGTTTTCCTTTCATCAACAATGTACCTGTATAACGAAGCACAGTTTAGGAGTTACATATGGCTAGCCTTAGTTAACAAATAAAAAATACAAATTGTACTTTGTTGAAAGAAATTAATAATGTTGCTTTTGTTCATATAGGATTTCCTGGGACTGGAAAGACCATCATTGCACACCAGCTTATTCGTAAGCTGTTCAACAACGGGGCAAAACAGGAAGAGATTTTATATCTCACTCCGCATGTTACAAGTCGTTCTCAAGCAGAGTAAGTTTATACAGTTTAAATGATGAGAATGGCTAACATATATAACAAAAAATTAAAGAGGGAAAGAATTGTACTTTCAAGTGTCTCATTGGCATATGAAACCTGAATGGCAATACAATTAATGACCCCAATTGAACATCATATAAAAAGGAGTAGCAAAGAGTTTATATCTTGATTTAGATCCTATGTGTGTTTCACTTGAAAAGGCACAACTAGTATGCACTAACCTAATATATACAGAAAGTTTTAGTTTAATTGTGTGTAACGGTTTAGAACTTGTAGCACGGAAAGCAAAGTATAAACAGTGATTTTGTGTAATTTTGTGTTTTTGACTGTTTCCATGATCACAAAAAAAAAATATGAAAACGAAATGTCATTGATAGGAAAAGGCACAACTGGGGCACTAACCAAATATATACAGAAAGTTCTGAGTTGAGTGAAACGGTTTTGGATTTACAACCCGGTAAAGATCTCTGACAGACAGACCAACGGGGCCCAATTAAATATCCCTGCACGCAAAATCAAGGGTTGGTTATTCAGGATATCTCATCAGCAGTTTTTATTATATAAATATAAACAAACATTTATATGTATCAACCCTAGTAAGAGTTAATTTTTTGATGAAGACCTGTTGTGTCTTTCACTGTTCATCTATCTGAATAGAGTTTTATATTATCAAAGAGCATTTATGTCACTCTCAATTTAGAACTGGAATATGTTCTTTATCATTAGTTATGTACTTGTTCTATAAGAATGCAGAGTCATCAGAAATGGGGAAAAAATCAAGATTAATGTCATTTTCACAAGATATAATGCAGAATTGTAAGAAAAACTAGATTTGATCGAGATCAAAACACGGGATTTCCAACTAGAAAATGATCGCAGACATGTTTTCATTCTGGCGAACGCTTTTGTACGTTTTACCTACGGTTTCTCTTCGTTTTCTCTTCGCTTCCCTGCTTTAACCGATCAGTTGACATTCAACCCTGTTTGTGTCCTTGAACTTCGAAGATCAAGGTCAAAGATTTGCAAACCTTTTGTAGACAGTCATTCATGCTGGAGATGTGCCAATCATCAAGTCTGCTGGCGTCAGAGTATTGGAAGAAAAATATTCCAAGTGAAATTTTCGGATAAAATTTAATTTTGGCGGTAAAAAGTTTTCAAAAGAGCCTTTTCTAAATTATATTTGATGATTTGACCTTAAAACAATGCAAAGATCTTCAAAAGAACGTTTTGTTTTATATAAGATAGAAAAATAAACCGTTTTTAAGAGAATTTGAAATTTTTCGATTTTTTATCATTTGACCTCCGTGACCTTGGACGAAGGTCAAGGTCAATAAAACGTAATATATTTTGTAGGCATTTGAACATGCTATCATTCTGCCAAATATCAAATCTGTATGCTTAAAGATATAGGAGAAGAGGGGAAATAAGTGCATTTTTGGTACAAATTTGAATTTTTGGCGGGAAAATGAACATTTTTCAAAGTGCCATTTCTACGTCATTTTTTATCGCACGATCAAAACATGTTCATATTCCGTCTCAGTGCATCACACTCTATCGTTTGCGATGGAAACAGTACTCAGATTGAGATTTTTTTTCTCGACATTTTCTTTTTCCCATGGCGAGGTCATGACCTTGACATGTTCTCTGATAAGATGGCATGGAGAAAAGTTAGCTGCGTAAATGATCTACATGACACACTAACGTGAACGATATAGAACGATCCCTTATGAAGTTATTGTCGTTCAAAAAACGTTCAAAATAGTTCTATTTATAGATCTGTGACCTTGACCTTTGAACTCATGAACATAAAATTATTACGGGATCATCAGCTTAATGTTCTCTATCATGTACTAAAATATGAACGCTTTATCTGTTTTTGTTTTTGCGAGAGATTGTTCACAAAAAAGTGTTTAGAATAATAATAAGAAGAAAAAACATAACAATAACAATAGGGATTTCCATCCGAAATGGAAATCCCTAAATATGACACCTGCAGTGAGAAAATATATTAACAAAATAATAAAAATCTGATAGCAAAAGGCATAACTTTGGCACAAGCCTGATATGTACGCAACATTTTGATCATTTCAATGGTTTTCAAGGAGGCCAAAATTTGATTATTCGGATGGTAGGTGTAGTAAATGAGGACAAAGTGAGTATCAATAGCACTTAGATGAAGGCATTAGTTGATAGTGGATCTATGGTCACAACCATATCCGAAGCCGGCTACCTTAATTTAGAGGATAAACCTGATTTGTTGAGTTTGGATGATTTTGGGTTTGAGTTGTCAATTGCGGATGGTTCTAGGTTAGGATATATGGATTACATCGAGTGGAAATACCTGTTCCAGTGTTAGTAGTACCTGATACACAGTACAATGGACAATGTCCCCTCATAGTTGGGACAAATGCTACTAGGCAGTGTAGGGATTGGTTAACCATGGATGAGGCTAGCACAGTTATACCAGAGGCATGGCAACTGGCGATAGAAAGTATTGGCTGCAATACGGCTACAGTAAAGACTTTATCAAAGAATTCGAAGGCAGTACATATTGCACCATACGAGTCTGAAGTTGTACATGGGATAGTCAGAGGTTTAAGTGAGGTGGTAACAGCAGGTTTAGCCAAGAGTGGAGGTTTTGTGGTATGTCTTTGAGTGGTGAGACTTTCTCAGAATGCTAATGTAGCAAGAATTCCAATTAAGATATGTAACGTTACAGCGCAACCTATTACGCTGAAACCCAAATGTGAATTGTGTGAAATTTAGGCTGTAGAGATAGTCGATAATTTAGCATCAGAGGTAGATGGACACTCTAAGATTGAGACAGATTATTTTGAGGATTTAGGTGTTAAGTTAGAGGAGCAAAACTTAACCTCAGAACAGGTTGCGGAGGCCCAATCAGTAATTGGGAGTTGGCATAGGGTATTTTCCAAGGGACCATTAAATTTAGGAAAGGCTAATATAGTGAAACATCAGATAGAATTGGAGAAAAGTGAACCATTTAAGCAACCTTATAGGGAATACTTCCAGGAATGTTTGAGGAGGTGCGCCAATACGTCAAAGACATGTTACAGGCAGGGGTGGTTAGAGAGTCAAATAGTCCTTTCTCGTCTAATGTCGTTTTAGTGAGAAAGAAGGACGGGTCTCAAAGATTCTGTATTGATTATAGAACTCTAAATGCACGTACCCATAAAGACGCCTACATGTTGCCTCGTTTTGACGATGTTGTTAATACCCTTAGTGAGTCAAAATAATTCTCCAAGCTCGATTTACGTTCAGGCTACTGGCTAGTTGGAGGAATTGGATAAACCAAAGACTGCTTTATCAGTGGGAAATCCTGGGTTTTATGAGTGTAACCGCATAAGTTTTGGTTTAACAATGCACCTGCCACTTTCCAAAGACTTATGGAAAAGTGTGCATTGACGATATCCTCATATTTTCGCAGACTTTCGAGGAACATATTAAGAGGAATGAGTCTGTGTTTTCTTGGGACACGGTCTCAAATTAAATCCAAACAAATGTGAGTTCTTTAAGACTTATGTAACTTATCTTGGCTATGTGGTTTCAGATAAGATGATTAATTAGCACATATCCTGAGAAGTTGAAAGCAGTTGTAGATTGGTCCGTACTAACGAATGGTAAGGAAGCTAGACAGTTTCTTAGATTCGTTGGTTATTACCGTAGGTTTATGAAGGACTTTGCTAAGATTGTAGAGCCCCTCAATAGCTTATTGAGAGGACATGGGTCATTGAAACCCAGTGACAAAACAAACGCTAAAAAGATAATAATTTTTGACGCAAAGTAGTCCAAGGAGGATTGAAGATGATGCAATGAAAAACTTGGCAAGCCTAGTGCTGACTGGCCATGCAAGTCTTATTCTTGAGTTGATATATCCCTGTTCACGGAACAAACCTATGTTAGATTCTACTAGTCTCCCATTATGACTTCACAGGTTGATCCCATGTTAACGAGGGATGAGATGAATTAATCGCACATGGGCTTATATGCCTTGTGCCTAATTTTTTGTACTATATATAATTCATATTTTGTATTTTCAGAAAAAAGAAATGCTGTGTAGCATTGACACCAGAAGCATTGGAGAGGGACATGGCCAATCCAACACGAAAGATACTGTATCAGGCCATCAAGCACATCATTGTTGATGATGCTCAGTTGATCTGTGCTAGTAAAGAGCCTGGGGACACCAAGTGGTTTTTCTTTCTAGAAGATCTTTGGAAGAAGAGAAGAAGATCAAACAATGATAGCATATTCTGGATGTTCTATGGGGAGCATACATATCGCATCAGTGATACAAGAAATATGGAGATATTCCACGAACATTTCGAACAAGAAAGAGAGCTACAGAAAATCATTAGAAACTCGCACAAAATAGCCAGATTTGCTGCCAGGTATTCTGAAAATCAGAAATACAAAGATGCTGTTGATGACATCATGTCTGTCCATGGTTTTGAGGGACAGGCGGTTGTCTGCAAAGAGGTCCCATTGTCTAATGATGCACAGCGTGTCCAAGCTGTTGGTGAGTTCTTGAATGAAGTACTCTTGGAAGGTTACAACTTGGAAGATGTAGCTATTTTGTTTTCTAGAAAAAATGACATTCCTTCTATACTTAACTGTATAAGTTCAAAAGCAGAATATTCATGGATATCCAAAGAAAATCTTAAAAGTAAAACCATCACTACTACTAAATCAGCAGAACTGCCAGAAGTAGGAAATGTCCAGATATGCAGTGGCTCTGACAATGACATTACGGGACAGGTTGTGGTGGACACTATCCGGAGGTACTCGGGACTTGACCGACCTGTCGTCCTAGCTGTAAACCCGTTTGTGGCAGACTATGATCGTTACACTAGTATCAATGATCTTTATCTTATCATTGCCACCAGACCTATTGCTAAACTAGAAGTATATAGCAATAAAGCAAAATGATGATTGTAACAGTCAGATCCGCCTGATGGTGGCACCTCAAGGAGGAGAGGAGACAGCAGTGAACCCAACGTTTGTAACTCATTTTAGATCTTGTTCGAGTTATTTACCTTTAACAGTGTCATGACTAGACCCATGCAATTTTATTGGGTACAAATTTTCAACCTATCACAATTAAAGTCGTAAACTTGAGATCACTCACTTATATTTTGTAGAACATATTTCCAAACTGATCTCTGTCTAAGTAAAGACTCGGACTACTATAGCTTTTCGCTTTTAGTTCACCTGCCCAAAGGGCAAGACAGCTCATCTTGTGGTGCAACAGTCAAAGTTTGTCCATCCTATGTCAACTTTTCCCTCTACAAAAACATTATCTCATTAACCAAATGTTATCCTTGGAATTGTTTTCACCTACTGTCAAGACGACTTTCATTTAGAATCTAAGAGCTTATATTCTTCTGAAAACAACGTAAATCCAGTGGATAGAAACATAAGTGTTTCCGAGGAAAAGAGTCTGTCCTGTGCAATACCTGTTCAAAGCCGTGACTAACCATCGTATATCATTGCGCAGAAAAACGGTTTCGATTTTAAACAATCAGAAATAATGCAACTGTGAACAATTTGACGATATCTACAAACGTATATGAAATATAACATAAAGCCACATTTATGCAAAAACCATTCTATGTGATTGTGATATTATTCCTTCTGGGATTTTCGGCTGTTCCGGTATTTGAACTTGATGACGTCAATGATATGGGAAGCGGCAACTTTACAATACGTCTAAGCTACAGTAAATAAAAATCTTTATGAATGTTAATATAAGTATTGAACTTTTACCAAATGGTAGTATACAGTCTATATGAATACATATATTTCATGTTGCCGTAACGACATTCTATCTATCTGTCACCCTAATTGTATTCATATCGACTGTATACTACCATTTGGTAACAGTTCAATGCTTAAATGTATGTATTTTCTTATGTATACATGTATGCAGTAGTGATTTTAGTTATATGTCATCATATATGACTTTGTTAGGAGTTATGAATACATGAAGCTATCATGTGACTAAAGTGACCAATGGTCAAGCAATCAAGTGATGCCTAGTACCAGTCTTTGGTAGTAATTGAAGAGGCTGGCAGATTTAACTTTCATCTGTTCTTTTCAACGTTCCACCCTCCAGCCTCTGTATGTACATTACCAGAATGACAAGCCCCTTTTAACATTAGACCGTAGAGGTGCGGTATACAAGAATCCACCGCGGCAAGATGGCGTCACGGAGGTAGCTGTATCTACCGGTGATTCTACAACTAACTTGGATCGCCTGGTAAACATCGTTACAAGTCTCTCGGAAAGCGTTGCAACGTTACAAGACTCTTATATTCGACTGGAGAACAGGTTGGGAAATACAGAGAACGAAGCACGAGACAGGCGACAAGTGGCAGCCGCAGCGGGCAGTTCTAGTCAGACAGCTGTCGACTCTCTGAGGCAACCGGTGCCTACTTCACCAGCTGATTTTACTTTGGACACGGCTTACAAATGATTTGAGGAATCGGCCACTTCTCAAGGTGAGATCAGTGAAAGAACTAGATTCGGCTATGTGTCTCAATCGCTGCCCTTAGTAGAAACTATTTCCCCAGCTTTACGTCACCAGATAATTACCGGTAGGGATGTGAATTTGGCAGCGCTTTTAATTCCGTACTTCGTTGGCAGTAGCGACCCAAACGGCCACTCTAATGATAAACCCGATGTCAGACTGTCCAGGAATTTGACTTTGAATGAATTCATCTTAGCTTTCGGGGTGTACAAACAGGTCATGTGTTCTGTCTACCCGTCTAGACGTGTGGAGTTAGATCTCTACGAAAGAGATTTAGTTGACATGGGCACCAGATACTCAGTCGGATTATGACTACCATAGGCAGTTCTCTGCTAGGGCAGCTGCTCAATTAAGATACAACAGCAAGCCTGTAGACTGATCAATTCGGGACAATGTTCTTTTTTGTAACATTTTCACAAATCAACGCCCACTTACATGTGATTTATGTGGTAGCCCTCTGCATGCTACAAGCTTCTGCCCCAATTCCGCGTATGAACATAAGCGCCCAGGACCTCATAATGAAGGGTCCAAGCAAGCTAAACATGGATCACACAGAAACAGCTATTCCTCTGCAGTAGACGGTCACGGTCGCCCTCGAGTATATCACGAAGGTCGCGAGCTATGTAACAATTTTAATGGCCAATTTGGGTGTAGTATGCCCTCGTGCAGCTACTCACATGTGTGCTTAGTATGTAAGGGGAACCACTCAAAGTTTGCGTGCCCTTTAGATGCAACCCGGACTCAAAACAAGAAGAAATGAAGGTTTTAGACTCCCTGCAGGCGACTACACCCATTAATATCAATGCTTTAAAATCAGATTTGGAGTTTGTGAGTTTTCTTGTAGAAGGTTTGTCCCAAGGTTTTGATACAGGATTTCAATCTTTACCGTCCTATACTTGCTGGGCCCATTTGATTTTATACCATTTGATAAGTTTCGAATCAACCCCATCGGCCTCGCAGAACATAAGTACTCTAAAAAGAAACGGCTTATAGTGGATATGTCAGCACCCCATCAAGACGAGGAAAATCCCAGTCTCAACAGTCTGATCGATAAGATTACATGTTCTTTAAAATACACTACTATCGATGATGCCATTTCACTTATAAAGGAATTAGGTCTCAACGCCTGGCTTATGAAAACGGACATTACGGATGCATTTAAGGTGTTACCAATTAAACCAGAGTTGTGGCCTTATCATGGTATTAAGTGGGACAGGAAACACTATTTTTTCAAACGTTTAGTTTTCGTTAGTCGTTCCAGCCCTAAACTATTTGATACTCTCTCTCGGGCGGTTTGTTGGATAGCCCAAAACAAATATAGGATACAACATATCTTGCATCTACTAGATGATTTCCTTGTCATTGAACCAGCGCATGTGGACGCGTCAGGAACTATGAAAAACTTTCTAGATGTGTTTAGAGACCTAAATATTTCTATTGGAGCACATAAGACTGTCGGACCGGTTAATGTTTTAGAATATTTAGGTGTGTTCTTGGACTCTAAGTGTATGGAATCCAGGCTACCAGCTGATAAAGTGACCCGTATTACTAGTGTTTTAGAGTCGTTTGCTTGCAGGAAGTCTTGCACTAAGCGTGAGCTACTTAGTTTATTAGGTCACATGAATTTTGCCACCAGGTGTGTGAAGCCTGGGAGGTCCTTCATGTCTCATCTTATATCTCTCTCAACGACTGTGCGCGAGCTTCATTACCGTGTTAAACTCACCGAGGAATGTCGTTCCGACCTTAGTATGTGGGCTCATTTTCTAAGGAATTGGAATGGTGTTTCCTTTTTCCTAGACGATCATATAACCTCTTCCGCAGATCTCCACTTGTTAACTGACGCTACAAATCAAGCTTTTGGTGGAATTTACAGGAATCAATGGTTTAAGGGAGCGTTTCCAGAGAAACGTGATCAACCTTCCATGGCTTTGTTTGAACTTTACCCCATTGTTATGTCGTGTATGCTATATGGGGTCATCAGTGGACCAAGAAGTGGATTTTGTTCCACTGTGACAATATGGCCACTGTTGATATTATTTCCAAAGGGAGCTCCAAAATTAAGAGTATTATGAGACTAGTACGAACTCTTACTTACTATGCAGCTATGAACAATTATGTAGTACATGCTAAGCATATACCTGGGTCAGAAAATAACATAGCTGATGCTATCTCTCGTTCACAGATGGATCGCTTCTGACACCTGGCCCCTCACGCAGACATGCATCCCATTCCGTGTCTTCCTCTGGAATCCCCTTTGATGACCTAAGCGAGGAAGTTGATCTTCTGTGGGACTCCGCGCTGAGCCGTAGCACTCGAGCTACTTACCAGTCAGGACTGAACTGTTTCTTGACTTTTGTGCTGATGCAGGGGACCAGCTTCCCTGTGAACTCTTTGCCTCCTATCAACGAGGACTTGCTTATTCGTTTTGTTACCCATTGTCAGAAGGCTCTACTTTTTAAGTTTGACACTATTAAATTGTATTTAGCCGGGATAAGGTTTAACTATATTAAAAGCAATCTAGGTGACCCTACTGCCAATACCTTAAGATTGACTTATATTTTGCGTGCAATTAAGAAGACGCAGGTAAATACCTCTTCTAAGCGTCTTCCTATTACTCATGTTTTATTATCCAAAATGTGCACTGCTATCACTCGGCATGGTATGTTTGAACCGTTCATTGATCTCATGTTAGTATGTATTTTCAAGACAGCATTTTATGGTTTTTTAAGATGTGGTGAATTTACATGTAAATCATTGTGGGATAAAAATTTTATTCGTATTTGCGATATTAGCATCTTACCTGATTTGTCATGTTTTACTCTCACCTTGATATCTTCCAAAACGGACCCATTCGGTCAAGGAGTAGATGTCAATGTATACGAAAATAGTGTTTTAACACCTGTGGCTACTATGAGTGAATTTTTGCGTTTTCGAACCACTTCAGGTGCCTTACCTACTTCTCCTTTGTTTGTGGAGCTGAGCTGCTCTTCTAAACCACTCATGCGTCATACCTTTTTATCCTATTTAAAGGAGACTCTGACTCGGATTGGCGTTGATAATCAGTCTTTTAATGGTCATTCCTTTCACATCGGCGCTAGTACCTCTGCTGCAGCAGCTGGGGTTGAAGATCATGTTATTCAAACCCTAGGTCGTTGGTCATCTGATTGTTTCATACGTTATATTCACACTAATCCTGCTACTATCCGTCGAGCCCAGCAGCAGATGTCTTCTTGACTAATGTTTTATATTATTCCATTTATATTGTTGTGTTCGTATGCTTATAGATAGAGTAAGAGCTAAGATATACTTAGGGCGTTGATATTCAGGTTTTTATCAGTTTTTTCCCATAATATTTTATTGGGGGCTCTCACTCTATGTTGAATCTTCGTGTCACTCTTGTTTTAACATTTCGTTCAATTTGGCTTTTAATTCATGGGGAATTTTGCCCCCAATATTATAATAGAATATATTCTACGACGGTATGCTCCAGCTTCTCTCATATCGTTGAGGGTCTAGCTAGCATATACAGCTTCTCTCATATCGTTGAGGGTCTAGCTAGTTATTGTATATTCTATTCTCATTCAGCATCTCCAGATTCGTTTTTCAGAGTCTAGCAGCTTCTCTGGAAGCGTCCAGGGTCTAGTTGTTTCTCTGTATCCTTTGAGTCTCGATCTTGTAGCTGCTCTGCAGGGACACCTCAGAGTCAATTTGTTAAGGTTTTGGTATTGAGTGAGTAGCCCCTGATACGCCAAATGTTATGTCTTGTTTATATTTATATATAACTGTAGTAAATAAACAGGTAAACTGTTCTTGTGTGTTTCGTTGTAAATAAAATGATAATTTGATATTCAAGATTAAATTATAGTTTATATACAACGAATTTGCATCATGCCTTATTAATTACTTATTACCCTATAGTTTTTATTGTGTGTATACATGTTTTGTTTTTGCCATGTGTATGTTTATCGGTACATTTTGATATGTAAATGAGATGAGAAGGATGTAGTTGATTGACCAATCAGTGTCCACTTTTGGGGTCACCCTGATGGGGATTTTGCACCCCCCAGTATAGTTTTCTGTGGCTTGCAGCAAGGAAGTGTTCTGCGTTCCCACCCGCCATCCCCTGCAGCACCTTCTTTTTGTATATATCTATGTTCACTATTGAGTATTATAATTCTATGTATACCTTATAGTTTTTTCAGCTATTTCCAGCTGAAGTCTCGTGTATAAGAGCTCGAGTAAACATGTGTCCTCCTACCTACGGTTGTAGTTTTGGGTTACTCACTCATAACTGGGAAATAGTTTATATGTTTAGGCTTTTAATTCATGGGGAATTTTGCCCCCCATATTATAATAGAATATATTCTATGACGGTATGCTCCAGCTTCTCTCATATCGTTAAGGGTCTAGCTAGCATATACAGCTTCTCTCATATCGTTGAGGGTCTAGCTAGTTATTGTATATTCTATTCTCATTCAGCATCTCCAGATTCGTTTTCAGAGTCTAGCAGCTTCTCTGGAAGCGTCCAGGGTCTAGTTGTTTCTCTGTATCCTTTGAGTCTCGATCTTGTAGCTGCTCTGCAGAGACACCTCACAGTCAATTTGTTAAGGTTTTGGGATTGAGTGAGTAGCCCCTGATACGCCAAATGTTATGTCTTGTATATATTCATATATAACTGTAGTAAATAAACAGGTAAACTGTTTTGTGTGTTTCGTTGTATATACACTTTTGTATATACATCTGTTGTGTTTTGTTATTTATATACACTCCTTTTGTATATACAACTGTTTACTATTTCTATGCTTTTCTTTGCAGTATTTATTCAAAATCATAACATACCTAGGTAAGTATGGGGTCATGTTTTTATGTTATTATGTTACATTACATCATCACACATATATCCAGAGACCAAAAAACCTACAAACCACAAATGAATAAGTCACTGTCATTTAATTGGTAGTTTAAGGAAGTTTTTTTTCATTGTGAATGTTACTAGTTTAGGAAGTCTTTATCATTCTCAAGGTCACTAGCTATTATAAGGAAGTCTTTATTATTGTCAAGGTCACTAGTTATTTTAAGGAAGTATATTATTGTCAAGGTCACTAGTTATTTTAAGGAAGCATATTATTGCCAAGGTCACTAGTTATTTTAAGGAAGTATATTATTGTAAAGGTCACTAGTTATTTTAAGGAATTATATATTTTTGTCAAGGTCACTATTTATTTGAAGGTAGTATTATTGTCAAGGTCACTTTTATTTTTAAGAAATTCTTGTTATTGTCAAGATCACAAGTTATTTTAAGGAAGTTATTGTGTTTGTAACAAGAAATGTGTTGCATTTAATTTGTACAACAATCGATTAAACAATGCCTGCAATCAACTATGATGTATGCCTTCATGCCTTGTTGTGTAACATCCAGATCACTTGATATTTAGAGGAATTCCTTGTAATTGTTAAGGTCATGTGCTTGTTTAAGAAATTCCTTGTAACTGTCAAGGTGATTGCTTGTATGAGGACTTCTTTGTTATTTTCAAGGTCATTTGCTTGTTTAAGGAATTCTTTGTAATTTTTAAGGCCTTTTGTTATCCCCTATGTTCCTAGAGATGTTTTGTGTATTGTCTCAGAGAAAAGGAAATAGGGTAACTAAGATTATTTGTATAATAATTAACCCGATGTGAGGAGTTGTTGAGGATATAGGAATCTGCCTTTAGACTTGTAAGCTAATTTTGGCTAATCAGGAAAAATACTAATATAACAACGCCCGATTTGATAGATTATCCAATTAATACGTGAAAATTGATATCATTAAAATTTATTTCAGACACATTAGACAAGAACTGAACATGTATTCAAATCAAATCAAAACACAATGAAGACATTTTCAACAAAATTCTCTGTGATATCTCCCTCTCTTTCTCTCATTTTTTTATGTGACATTCAACATTCGTCAACATATTCCATGAACCGTCTTTTATCTAGTGAGACACATCAACATATAGTCGTTTACCGACGTACTTCATGAACAGTCCTGTATCTAGTGATGACATC